>NC_090650.1:289200119-289377619 GCF_040937935.1 Hyperolius riggenbachi
TACAGTATATATGAGGATATACGGGTAATTATGATATTTAATAATTTTGATTGATTGGCTGTGCGACCATCCTCTGTGTTGTAGGTGGGATATACTTTGTTCTTGGACCAGGGGCATTGCTAGCCCCAAAGATCTTTGGCACGTGCCCCGAATCTATTCTGTGGTGCCCCGGATGTTCCCCAGGCAGAGTAGTGCCACCACAGCACCCAGAATGCCCCACAGAGGCACTGCAGCACACAGCATGGCAATACACAGCACCTAATATGGCACCACAGCACCCAGCATGGCATTATAGCATCCATCAAACCCCAGAGAGGCACCATCGCACCCAGCATGGCACTGCAGCACACAGCAATGCGGGGTATGCTGGGTGATATGGTGCTTCTATGTGGGAATATTGGGTGCTGTGATGCCTTTATGGGGGCATGCTGGGAGTTGTGGTGCCTCAATGGGAGGTACATGGAAGCATGGGAGGGGGTCCACTAGAAGATCATGGAATGCTGTGCGGGGGACTGGCAGCAGGCCAGCTCACCCAGCAGAAAGCCACACCAGCCAGCACAGGAGCCAGGTAACTGTTTAGGATATGCTGCATTTTTGTTTTGTATTAATGGAGAGGAGGGTTTCATCCAAAATGTTGCTATGCAGGCCTAATAAGACCGCTGTTAAGTTCATGTAAATTTGGCCCCACCCAAGACCACACCCACATTCCGGTGCATGGCCACACCCATCTTTCAGCTGGAGTGCCCATAAGTGCCTAGGATCTCTTAGGATCCTAGGAACGCCCCTGTCTTGGACTATTACCTGTCTAGTTTACAAACTGAGGGTTGTACAAAGATTCGTGAATTAGAGCTTCTGCTATTAAAGTAGCATGCACACTTTTGCAGCAAAGTCTTTTTGTCATAAAGCAAGGACCTTCTGACATCACTACAATCATGCAGTAGGTTAGGCTGGGCCTTTGTTTCTCTTCTGTGAAGTTGCTCTCTTGAAGCATAACTGTGAGGGATTTGTTGCAGTCAACGATCAGCTGCCCTTGAAAGCAGAAAGTCTAAAATGACTGAATTCAGGAATTCCAGCTATGCAGAGGTCAGTTTAGTTTATGCTAAATGGTGAGACCAAATGCTATTTTCACTATTTTCCATACAGAAACTGATATGACAGTACTGGGAGAGTAGACATGAAAACTTCCATTCAATCACTCCACTCATTATTACAGGCAGCAGGAACAACCATGAATTCTGCCTATTTTGAATTACAGTTTCTGTCCACTATCTTTGTTAATTTGTGCAATGGAAGCACCATGTGTAAAATGTAATTAACCACTACTCACCCAAGCGCCATTTTAAAATATCCTGTTGGTCCCTGTTAACGGCCACAGGACGTTTTAAAACACCTTCCCCCGCCGCCACGTGTTGCGCAGGAACGCACGTGCACGAGAACAGCGGCAGCAGTGCTGTGTGACTTATAAAAACGTCCTGGAGCCGTTAAGAGGCTCTAGCAGGACGTTTTAACATGCCTGCATGTCATTAAGTGGTTAATCAAAACAGAACAGCAGTAGCTGCAAGGTTGTTTTGAACACTATATTCCAAAAACATACGGATAAGTTAATTGGCTCCCTCTAGAAAAAAAAAAAAAAAAATTGGCCCTAGACTACAGTACTTACACTACATAATATAGACATATGGCAATGGTAGGGATTAGATTGTGAGCTCCTTTGAGGGACAGTTAGTGACAAGATATATATATATATATATATATATATATATATATATATATATATATATACATTGTACAGCGCTGCGTAATATGTCGGCGCTATATAAATACTAAATAATAATAATAAATAATAATAATAATAACACTGCTGCACCCTGCTTCATCTGCTGATGTTGTTACCACTAGTCACCAGCAGGTGGCTCTGCTTTCTTTATAACATATCTGCAGTTCCCCGTTTCAACACAAGATGGAGTTTCTCAGTTGGATATCTGTCCCTGATCAGCAGGTGTTCCCTTGCAGTCAATCACTGGGATTTCCTATTTAAAGCGGTATCGTCACCATAAAAATCAAATTTCAACAGCAACTGGTCTGAGTGTATTAAGTGATAAAGATGCTAATCCTGCATTCAAAACTTTCAAAACTTTTTCTGCTGTTATGATTTGGAGTTATCACATACTTAAGGAACACTGGCCCTTTAGTAGTCGTGCAAAGAATTGCATGCTGGGGGTTCTTTTTATCTATAATCTATTCCTCCTCTTCCCTTTATATCCCTGCCAGCTTCTTATCTGATGCCTAATCCCCTACTCACTTGTGTTTACAAGCAAGGCTGAGGTGACTCAGCGATTGGAGGAGACAAGAAAAAAAGTAAAGGGCAGAAATGACATCACGAGTTAGCCTTAACTGTGGGCAAAAGACATGGCCCCCACCAGGAACAGAATTCTCGTAATTTACTATATAACATTCACTGAAATCAAAACGTGGACAGTATAATACATGCGTTATGTAAGTAGATCAAGTATTTATCTACTTATATATGTGTTTTTTTTCTCTGGCATAGTATGGCTGATCCTACCGCTTTAAAGAGGCACTTAAGTGAAAAAAATAAATTGAGTTTTACTCACCTGGGGCTTACCTCAGCCCCCTGCAGCTGATTGGTGCCCACGACGAGCTGCTCTGATACTCCGGGTCCCGCCGGCGGCCACTTCCAGTTTCGCCATCAGGACCCGTCAGGCTGGGGAACGCGGCTGACTCTACGTGTTCCCAGCCAAAATAGCACCCCTATGCGGCCATATTTTGGCGTTCCCCAGCCTGACGGGTCCTGACGGCGAAACCGGAAGTGGCCGCCGGCGGGACCCGGAGCATCAGAGCGACTCGTCGTGGGCACCGATCAGCTGCAGGGGGCTGAGGTAAGCCCCAGGTGAGTAAAACTCAATTTATTTTTTTCACTTAAGGTTCACTTTAAGACTGTCACACACCTTCCAATATTGGCAGAACTTCAGTTAGCTTGGCTTCTGTTGCTGGTTCACTTCTCTATACTCAATTATCCTGATCTGTTTGTGTAGGACTTAAGCTTGATTCCAGACCTTGCTCTTGTTATTTGATCATGTACCACAATTTGTGGTCCTTTGTAGGCCCTTACACACTCCTAGGAGTTCTGTTTCACCATGAGCTTGCTGGGCCTGTACGTTTTAGTGGGATAGATTATTGTTTGTTTTAACCTATATGTATATAGCGCATTTAATTAAATAGCACAATTTCATTTTATATTTGTGTCCTGACTTTTGTATATGCTGCCAAAAGTGATCACCATCAGGCTGTCTGTGGGAAGTGTAACAAAAGGTAGAGTATTGCCTTTTTAATACAGAAGGTAATGGCAGCTTAATTCAGTATAGGTTTTTCAGGACAGATGGGACTAACTGTTGAAACTATAAATAAAGCATAAAGCTTACATACATGGGGCATAGCAACCCCCAATGCAAATTTGTCATGGGGTCCCCTAACTCCTACCCCATGCGCATTGTCAGTTACCCACACAATCCCTACCTACCCTGGCACCCTCACCCCACCTTTAAGAGTATGCTCTGTTGAGAAGTATTTTTCCAGTGTTGCATCAGGTATCCTCTTTTTACCACCAGCCACACACTCTATGATGCATATCTGGCTCCTGATCACATGACCTGCATCAGGCAGTGTCGGACTGGGAGGGGGTAAAAATGAGGAACTCCACCTGCTGGCCAAGCTAGAGTAACCCTGTGTTATCACTCCCAATATAAACCTGCAGCACGTTTTTAGTGTGAGCAGCTACACATGATTACTGCTGCTTGGCCAGCAAGTGGATTTCCTCAGCTTTTCCAGCTCCTAGTCCGACACTGGCATCAGGAGCTGGCAGTAAAGACCCAAAGCAGCGCTGGAGCAGTTAAACATGATACTGCTGTGCAGCTTTTTCCACAGTAGGCCCAATGTCAGACATAGTCCGACATAGAAAAATGTGGCTACCGCTAGATGGCCCTGTTGTCAATAAAATAAAATAAAGCACAGAGCCTTCTTCTTCTGGTCAGAGTGTCGGACTATGTCTGACACTGATCGTCGTCACCGGCTCCTATCTGCCCTCCTATCTTTCCTCGCTTTGCCCGCTGTCTCCCATGCCAATCTGCTGCATTTTTCTTCTTTGTAAGGGAGCTGCTGCTGTATTTTGCGTCTTACACAGCGTCCCCCTATGTGGCTCAAAGTGATTGACAAAGTCTGCCACTTGTATCCCCTCCAGGAGCAACAAGCGCCATGTAATAACAATATTAGGCTGGTGCTCATGCATGGGGGTGGAGCTACAGCATGCAAGCTGGTGCTGGCCTTGCCTTCACAACTGATGCTGGGCAGGGCCCACCACCAGGGCTGCATTGCACAGAGCCTCCGGAGCCCTGGTACAGGATCGCCCACGTCTTTCTCAGCACCCTGGAAAAAAATAGGTGCTGGGAAGGTCTTAGGTGAACCCGAAAAAGGATTGGAAAGCTATATAAGACATAACAAAATAGACATTTTGACAATTACTTCTCAGATTATAATTATGCATCCAGCTCCCCCACATAACAATTAGGCAGCATGTTACCCCAAAACATATAATTCAACAGTGTATACTTAACCAGTTCAGCCTTCACTCGTTTTCACTTTATGCATCCGAGCAATGTTCACCTCCCATTCATTAGCCTATAACTTTATCACTACTTATCGCAATGAACTGATCTATATCTTGTTTTTTCCGCCACCAATTAGGCTTTCTTTGGGGGGGTACATTTTGCTAAGAGCTACCTTACTGTAAATGCATTTTAACAGTAAGAATAAGAAAAAAAATGAAAAAATTCATTATTTGTCGGCCATTATAGTTTTAAAATAAAACATGCCTCCATAATTAAAACCCACGTATTGTATTTGCCCATATGTCACGGTTATTTCACCGTTTAAATTATGTCCCTATCACAATGTATCGCGACAATATTTTATTTGGAAATAAAAGAGCATTTTTTCTGTTTTGCATCCATCGCTATTTACAAGCTTATGAAAAAAAAAAATAGAGAGAAATATTTCATCTTTACATAGATATTTAAAAAGTTTAGACCCTTAGGTAAATATTTATGTGTTGTTTTTTTTTAGTAATGTTTTTTTTGTTTTTTTTATTAAACATTTTATGTGGGTATTTTTGGGAGGGTGGGATATAAATATTTTTATTTGGGGAAATATTTATGTATTGTAATGTTTTTTTCCATTTACTTGTAGTTTTACTTTTTGGCCACAAGATGGCAATCTCGATTTTGTTTACATGACGTCACTCTAAGCGTACGCTTAGAGGGACAGAGCTTCAGAAAAAGCGTAGCTTCCGAGAGAAGCTGTCGCTTTTTCAGCGGGGGAGAGGAATCAGTGATCGGGCACCATAGCCCGATACATTGATTCCTGGGCTACCGAACCCGCGGCCGGAAGCGCGCGTGGCCTCCTGGACATAGATACTACATCCTGGAGGCATAAATGGTTAAACATCACAATTAGCAGTGTGTCCCCTGAAAAACATTATTGCAAAAATTGAAAACTGCACGTACTCAACCACGTAGTGGAACCTGTGTACTGCGAGGCAGGATTGACAGCACAACAAAGCTTAATCAAAGTGCCATCACTCTCCAGGTTATGAAAATAGAAAACCTTATTGTGTCAACTCCAATTAACACAATCAGACAGTTTCCTCCTCAAACACAATAAGGCAACATTTCCTAAATTGTCCACAAAAATAATAGAGCTGACTTGGCCTGTATGTTATTATGCACAGCACTGCATGTTTTTGTACAATGTTAGTACTGTACTAACTATATGTTATTTATGTCCCCCCGATGAAGTCCTTAGGATAGATGAGTGAAACATGTTGGATTTTTAGCTACTAGATGTTAACTTCTTTTTGGGGGTTGGATTCTCCATGTGTGAATTATTGGGATTGTATGTGTGGTCTACTGGGTACAGCATCCTGAAATGTAATGGAATCCACTGGTATCAAGAGAAGTCACTAAATATTTCAACTATCACACAACCAGTGCTGCAGGTCGAACTGCAATATCTTAAAGCAATACCAAAGGGGAAGACTGATTAGGCCAGTCAATCTTATTATAATGTTTTCATCTCTATAGTGTGCTGAGTATCAAAGCACAATTAAGTCAGGCAATCAACTTAATAAGCCACGTGTCTCACCATATGTGTAGGTATGGGTAGCAATAAATGCTCCGATGAATATGCCATGTTGATGAGACGTGTCCCAGCTCAATCAGACCTGGTGGTTGCCTTAGTGGTTTATGTGGTCTGCCCGATTCACTTGTACTGCTCCAATTCAATATAAAAGTCAGGCTGAAGTCATTTTGCAATACCCTTAGTGGTATCAAGACAGATCTGGCCAACATACAGTCAGTCCTCCCGTGTCACATAGGGTCCATTAAGCCGACTGGTTTCATTGGTCAAGCTGGCTTTCTCAAGGCTGCTTGGTTGGCTTGACCAGTGAAACCAATACATACATCATGTCACTTGTCACCTCATACATCATGAGACATATCACTTCAGGTACACTTTAATCATTGACATAGGTATGTTTAAAATGTAAAATAAAATCATGAGAAGAACCCCATTTAAGTTATTAATTTACAGTTAAAGCAGATTTTCAGCTTCTGCTATAAAGTTATAATTAGCTGCCGGCTCTTTTTGGTGTGAATCAGTCATTGGACTCCGTGTCAGGCGGAGTGTAGCCCCCCGCACCATCCACTGAAGTACACAAATTGTTTTAGTACTCCAGAGAGAGAAAACAAATATAATTTTTTAACTGGGGCGGGGCTACTGCATGGGGGTGGTGCAACAGTATAACCAAAATGTGGGTCCAGACAGTAAGTAGAGGGTAAACTCCTTTCCTGTAACCAAAACCGTAGACAAAAAAAAATCTGAACTGGGGTGCTGACATCCAAGTCAAACACTGATCCCCCTTTACCTTTCTTACCTGCTACACAGACGGCATACCATGACAGACCACATCAACAGACAGTGCACTCATGAAAGTCCCCCGTAACAGAGAGCACCCCAGTACAACCTTCAGAGACAGTCTTTCCATGACAGACCAAAGTAAAAGTTAGACCCTCAGTAACCGCCAGCACCCTATGACAGCCCTACTGCAGCCGACACCTCCCCCGACTTATGACAGACCCTAGTAAGCAACCTCTCTTGACAGCCCCCTTACAACTAACGGCCTCAATGTCAGACCCCAGTAGCAGTTATCACCCCCATAATATTGTGGCTGGTTTTCTTTTTCCTTTGAAGCCTTTGTCATTTTCAGTTTTATTGTATATTCTTGGTTTTGTGTTTATATTGGACTTTATAATTTGATAATAGGCTATATGCTTTTCCTTGGTTTTGCTAGAAGGACTCATCCCTATCGGTATGATTAGATTTGTACTTTCAGAACCTTGGCCCATATGCAATTCATTTTTTCTCCTAAGTTTTCTCTTATGAGTTTTTCAACATCTATTTTGAATATCTTTTCAGCACTCTGCAATTGAAAAAGTACCAAAAAGTAGGTGAAAAAAATACTATCAAAATTATTCTGAGTATTTTCTTGCTTGCTGGTGGCTTAAAAGACATTTTATTGACAAGGTGTTAAAATATCTCCAAGGAGAAAACTCAGGAGAGAAAATGTGAATTTCATATGAGTCCTTGGGCCATATGCAATTCCCTTTTTCACCTGAATTTTCTCCCAGGTGATATTTTGAAACTTGACAATAAAATGCGTTTTAAACCCCTAACAAGCAAAAAAATACTCAAAATAATTTTGATAGTACCTTTTCTCCTACTTTTTGGTACTTTTTCCTTTGCAAATTGCTGAAAACTTATTCTAAATTGAAGATGAAAAATTATCTCCTAGGAGAAAAGCCAGGGGAAAAAGTGAATTGCATATGGGCCCTTAAATCTTAATAAGGTCTGTTGCCTTCTAACTGTAAAACTGAACATGCACAGTATTTCTGTGCAATGTGGATAAATTTACATTGCTCATATTGCATCACTTTCAGCTTCTACTTAGGAAAATGCACCTGTCTTCGTAGCATTTGTACTGGAACTTGTGTTTCAAGTTACTAAGTCAAAATTTACTTGAACAAAAAAGCAAGCTCAAATAGTGTTTGCCATTAGTTCCTTCGTGTATATGCAAAATTGAAAATATTGAATTGGTCTGTAGGACTTGCAGTGTTGTACATATAGGTATACTATCGCTTCAGAAAAACTAGATAGAGGAATTCAGAGGTAGCCAGTCTTTACTTTTTTTTATTTTTTAAAGTGGACCTTAACTCAAAACTTCCTCTCTGCTCTAAAAGATACGCAACATCATAATAACCTTTAACTACTTCAGAACCGGACTAAACAATGGCATATTTTGCCATTATAGATAGCCCTGCATAGGTATCCCCAGTATAGGTAGCAAGGCATGTGTTTCCGTTGTATAGGTAGCCAGCAATTATCTCGTGGGTCCAGCAACGAACAGCTCTCCCTGCCTCTGCTCTCACCGCCATCCATCCACAGACTGCCGCTAAGTTCCGGGTCCCAGCTTGATGAAGTCTTCAAACCAGAACCCGAAACCAGGGGCAGTGTGAAGCTAGATGCCGGACAGGGTGGAGCGGCGATCGCCGGAGGCACATCAGTAGAGGTGAGTGGGTCCTCTTCTTCCGTCACTACGATCGGCAGCAATCGTAGTGATCACATGTAGGGGAGATCATTGAGGGGAGATGCCAGCTGTCATGGGATAGCTAAATCTCCCCATTTGGCTGCGTGCAGCAGGACCAAGGGGCATTACAGTTACGTCCATTCAGCAGCACAGGAACTAACTGTAACGTCCTTTGTCCCAAAGGGGTTAAAGAAAAACATTTCTTTGTAACAGGTGATGATACATATTCTGAAATAACTATTCCAAAAAGAGGTCAGCGCTCACAGTTTACCCCAATGAGCCCCCCCTGTCACCTGTTCGCCTCCTCTTAAAAGTAAAAAATATATGCCACAAGAGGTAGCGCTCACGGTGTTCAGTTGGTTAAGGTTGACTCACCCTCAAGGGAGAAAACACATCTTAAAAAAACCTTTAACTAGAAATGCCAATAGGTGCAAAAAAACCAAGTGCAAGAGGCCAGACTCAGTACTGTGGAAACCACTACATACATTTACCATCCGGTGCAATCCCTGGTAAAATTGTTTCTAGACCATAACATAGATTGACTTAGATTAACCTAGTCAGTTTAAAGTCCAAGTTCAAGAGACCTAAAATCTATCTAGCATAAAATACATGATATTCCTAACTAATATCAGCATATAAGACATAGGAACAGTTTCTAAACATCAATTTCCCAAAATGCAGCATCCAATGTACTTCTATCGATTTCAGACAGGTCACCTCCACCGGCACCCTTTGTGTGCCACTCACCCCTGTCCTAGACCAACCAATGGTCTATATGAGCCTTGGGACCGTTCCCGGGTCGTCCCCCACCACTCCAGCAAGTATAGTCTCCACACGCCACCAGTAATAGAGGATAATCTTCATATGATGAATACCTCAGCAAGAAAAAACCTCCATAGCGTAATACTGTTAAAAACTATTTATTTATAAAAAGCAATTGCACTCACATGAGCTCGGATAAAATCTGCGTTTGAGTAATTCGATTACACGGGCTCTCCCCCGTTTGGTGGCCAGGCTGGCAGGCTCTTGTCAGTGTTCCCCCTTCGTTTCCGCCGCGCGCACGGAATACACGCCGGGATGCCACACACGCCTCCTCGCCTCTGCTCACCCTCGCATGGATTCCCACTTCCGCATCAGGCTCCGCCCGATCGATTTCGTCACTCAGTGACTCATCAGGGGCATCCTGATGCCCCTGATGAGTCACTGAGTGACGAAATCGATCGGGCGGAGCCTGATGCGGAAGTGGGAATCCCCTGATGAGTCACTGCCCCTGATGAGTCACTGAGTGACGAAATCGATCGGGCGGAGCCTGATGCGGAAGTGGGAATCCATGCGAGGGTGAGCAGAGGCGAGGAGGCGTGTGTGGCATCCCAGCGTGTATTCCGTGCGCGCGGCGGAAACGAAGGGGGAACACTGACAGGAGCCTGCCAGCCTGGCCACCAAACGGGGGAGAGCCCGTGTAATCAAATTACTCAAACGCTGATTTTATCCGAGCTCATGTAAGTGCAATTGCTTTTTATAAATAAATAGTTTTTAACAGTATTACGCTATGGAGGTTTTTTCTTGCTGAGGTATTCATCATATGAAGATTATCCTCTATTACTGGTGGCGTGTGGAGACTATACTTGCTGGAGTGGTGGGGGACGACCCGGGAACGGTCCCAAGGCTCATATAGACCATTGGTTGGTCTAGGACAGGGGTGAGTGGCACACAAAGGGTGCTGGTGGAGGTGACCTGTCTGAAATCGATAGAAGTACATTGGATGCTGCATTTTGGGAAATTGATGTGAAGAAACTGTTCCTATGTCTTATATGCTGATATTAGTTAGGAATATCATGTATTTTATGCTAGATAGATTTTAGGTCTCTTGAACTTGGACTTTAAACTGTCTAGGTTAATCTAAGTCAATCTATGTTATGGTCTAGAAACAATTTTACCAGGGATTGCACCGGATGGTAAATGTATGTAGTGGTTTCCACAGTACTGAGTCTGGCCTCTTGCACTTGGTTTTTTGCACCTATTGGCATTTCTAGTTAAAGGTTTTTTTTAAGATGTGTTTTCTCCCTTGAGGGTGAGTCAACCTTAACCAACTGAACACCGTGAGCGCTACCTCTTGTGGCATATATTCTGAAATAAATCTGCACTGTTTCTACTTCCTGATTTCATGGAAGCAGACATATTGTTAATATCCTGTGCTTTCAAATTAGCTTATCTGCAGTGGCAGTCAGGTGACACGGGGAGAGATCAAATTGCAACTTGTGATTAGACACAAATGAGGGGGAATTAGACAGGCTAAACTCTCTAAATACATATAGTGTGCATTTCTCGCTGTTTTTCTTCTGTCCTGTGCAAAAGTTCAGGCCCACTTTCACTGACAGTTGCCTCTCATGCCAATATTTTGGATGAAGTATTGTTTGAATTATGCACTTGCAATAAGCAGGCAATCCGGTGTCTCTCGAGATCTGTGCATTACTTCTGTAGTAGTGAGGCAGCAAAACAGTCAGGCAACCTTTTATTTATTTATTTTATTCCGTAATGGCAGCTTTCCATATTCTTCTGAATTCAAGTTTATTTAAATTCATGTACACGGTATTACTATCTTTGATCATCTAAAGAGAAATATCACAGTCTGTAGGCCAATTTAAACTGCCTCCCATCTGTCCACATAAAAAAATATATGTGTGCAGACTTAAAGCAGTTAAACAGCGCCATTCTAACTAAACCTTCATCCAGAATAATTGGAATAGAGCACATGTCAACAACAGTTCCACCCACGCAATTATATAAGTGGTTAACATGTATTCTTATTTCATAAACTGGTCTATTAGAAAAAGCTCCGTGTTCAGCTCCTCTGTATTTAAGAACTCTGAAAACATAAGCCACTTTAAATAGATAGCAATTAAAAAGAGATCCAGAGCATATTTTTCGAAGCAAACAGAACAACGGAATAATCCATAGGCCTGTATGTTTGATGTACGCATTCATTTCTTGGCTGCATAGAAGAATCAAAACGCCTTTATTTCCAACACAGCAATGACATCAAAATGTATACACAACAGGACTCATTACAAGATACAAGTGTAGCCATGAATAGAGTTTTAGAATAAAATGAAAAGGAAATTCAGTTACTAATAAGCATTACATGAAAACTGCTACATGTCACTTAAAGAGAACTTGTAGTGAAAATAACATAATGAATACAATTGCTTATGTTTTTACAATATTCATGTATACATTATTTAGTCAGTTTGGCCACTGTAAAATCTTTCCTCACCCCGATTTACATTCTTAAATGTATTTCAGGTGGCAACATCTTTAGTCCTGTCAGTTGCAGCTTTACAGAATGTTTGTTTTTGAGAATCCCGAAGACAGTGAAAATAATACCTGGTTTCCCAGATTGCTCTGGAAGGAGAATTCAGTGTAGCTAATCAGCCTAGGCTAAGCATTGCTGGGAAGGTGGGGCTACATACCAATATATAGATATAGAAGTGTTTCTATTGCTAAAACCAGAAAAAATGATCATAAAAGTGGGTACCCTGAATAATTCACTGCATTCTACTATATGTCGCAATAGTGCCTCTTTTAGGTGTGTTCACATTAGCAAATACAGATGGCCGTGTGTTTGAGATGCAACACACGCAATCGCACGCCATCTATGATGCTGAGCATTGTGCTACTAAACTTATTCATTACAGTGAATGGGTCAAAGCTGTGCTTTACCGGAAATGCGTGCAGCAGTGCGATATAGTAACTCACTGCTTTGCATGCTGCCAAAATATGCACTGCAACAGGTATAGTGTGAACGGGCCCTACGTGTTCTATACTTTGTGCGTCTTATGGTCCGGAGCGTTTTCTGGTCAGAAAAATACGGGTAGCCAGATGACCCCTCCTACCTTTCCCTCCAGTATAGGTAGTCAGATGGCTCCCTTAATCCCTCCTTTTCCCACTCTTCCCCCTCCCCTTTCAGTATAGGTAGCCAGCTCACCTTCACACCGCAGCAACCATCAGTGTCACTAATTTCTCAGCAAGTCTCCAGTGACAAAGCTTCCTCTTCCCCTTTGTCTCCAATGCTGCCCAAGTCCATAGCCACCGGCCACAATGCAAACATGCACAGAGAGCATGGTGGCCGCTGCACCTCTGCGGTTATGCGCGTTCCTGATCTCCCTGCATTGCAGCATTTGCAAGCTTGCAAATGCTGCATAAGTTCAGCCTGCTGCTTTGGTGCCCTTGTTTCTGTGGTGCCCTAGGCCCTGGCCTAGGCGGCCTTGGCCTAAATTCGGCCCTGACAGCACTGCACTGCATTGCAGCGCTGTACAACTGTTAGAAACTTTTTTTTAAATTTCTAACAGCCTGGCAGCATGCCTTTACAAATGATCCATTTTACCTATCTATCTGGTAGGATATTTCCAGATTCCACATAAGCCTCATCCCTTTCCACCTTCATCCCAGTGCTTTTATCCCCCTCTTCTCTTCTCTTGTGCACCAGGGGGTGAGGATGAGCTCTTGTCCTTGACATTGAAACTCAGATAGTTTGTAAAAGGGGAGGCTTTCTGCCCCCTTTTGCAAGGTACTTCCAATGGTAGCAACCATGAACGCTGTAACTGCACAGAGTGTACACAACTCCATGTTTACTGGTGATGCCTTCTGAGCGGATGACAGGCTTCATGGGTTGGAGGTTTTCTTTTCTTTTTTTTCTTAATTTTTATTGCACCTTGTAGGTAGTGATGGTCATATCTAGGAGAACTCATGGAGTGGCATGTCATTTGTTTGAGAAGTTGAGAGTTTTGCATAGCTCTGATTTTCTAAAACAAATCAGAGACTTATCTATCACCTGACCAAACTGAGTACATGCTTCTCCATGAGTTCTCCGAGACATTACCCTCACTACTTTTAAAGAGAATCTGTACTCTAATATTCTTACACTAAAAAGCATACCATTCTATTCCTTATTTTCTCCTGTGCCCATCTGTGCTGTTTCTGCCACTCTCTGCTGCAATCCTGGCTAATTAACAGTTTTAGGCAGTGTTTACAAACAAACTAACCAGCTTGTGATAGGCTCACATAAACAGAGTGTGTGAGTCATACAGAGTGTGCAGGGGGCCTGCAGAGGGTGTGTATCGCTTCTATCCAATCACAAGCAGCCCTGCACATTCCACACATTCAAGCCTTGGCCCGACAGACACGACAGAGGAAAGGAGATAAGATGTATTACAGAGACAGTGCAATTAGGAAAGGCTGCAGTAAGCCAGAGCACATTAGAACAGGCATAGGAACTTATAGGATAGAAGAACTAAGGCTGAAAAATGTGTTACAGAGTCTCTTTAAGGCTGGTTTATAAAATGTTTTCCTGGTGAAAATGTCACAGCAAATGTACACAAAGTAACCCTGCATGTGCTAATGTATGTTGCTACAGAAACATCTCCAGCTATAAGTTGGTGACAACTGCAGTGGACCTAGGTCCTGGAATTACTTTGTGCATTCCAGTGTATCTATTGCCCACACACAAACTTCCAATACACATGCATGGCCATTTTTGCTTAGTAAATCCATAATATCTGTTTAAAGAAAACCTGTAACGAGAAAAAGTTCCCCTGGGGGATACTCACCTCGGATGGGGGAAGCCTCCAGATCCTATTGATATTTGATGCACTCTCCTGTGTCCCACGGCGGTCTCACTCTGGCCCTCCGATTGGTGGGGAAGTAAATATTTACCTTCCCGGGTCCAGCGCAGTATCGGCTTTCCTTTCGGAGATAGGTGGAAATAGCCGATTGCTACTTTACTGCGCAGGTGCAAGTCTCCATGCTGAGAGCCGCAACAGCGCCACCCATTGGAGTGGAAGGTAAATAAATGCAGCTTGTCAGGCTTGTGGAACCAGTATTGCCGGAGACTTTGGGGGAGCCAGCGCTGGATTGCCTGCAGCTACAGGGGAAGGGGAAGCCTCATCGGGACCCTAAGGCTTCCCCCTCCCGAGTTAAGTACCCCCCAGGGGATTTTTTTTTCAGTACAGGGTTGCTTTAAAGCGATTGCAGATTTTCAGGTTAGATTCCTGGACAGGACATATTTTCTGCATGGCGTTTCTATGTTCTCCGTTTTCTGTAGGTTTACTATGCACACTACCAGTATTATCCCCCCCAAATTTTGCTAACTTAACTGGCTTCCCTCAAAAACTGGCCTTAAACTATGTAAAGGATATTCCACTATATCTTTGTAAGAACCTTAGATTGTGAGCTCCTTTTATATTTAGCGTGCTCTATAAAACTCTGTGGAAAGTTTTAGTGCTGTATAGATGCATCATAATTGTAATAATTATTTATGCATACTTAGTAAATAAGGCTCTCATGGTTGTCTATAGTGAGTCCGGTCTGTGATGTGTTTCCCAGTGCAACATGTTTGTTTAGTTGAAAATGATGTTCTTATTTGCTACAGTTGTTTATCCAGTCTGCCATCTGTCTGTTGTTGTATTCCTCTGTTTCTCGCAGCATAGCGATACATAAGCTGACAAAAGAATATAAAGCTTTATTTACCTGAGGCTTCTTCTAGCCCCTAGAAGTCTTTGTGTCCCTCGCCGCAGTTCCACTGTGCATTGTAGTGATCAATGGCTTCTGAGCCTGCGGAGGCACATAGGAGCGTGATCGCAAGAGGTGCATGTACCCACGCATGCGCAGAGGCCGATCACTACGGGGCTGACAGCAGGACCCTGGAGCACAGCAGAACTGTGACGAGGGACATACAGGCTTCTAGGGGCTGGAAGGCACACTAAGTAAGTAAAGCTTTATAGTCTTAGCTCATGTATCCTTTAAGGAAGGCCAGAGCGTGATCTCACTTCACTTCTGCCTTTCCTTTTTTACTGCAAAGTACTGGAATGTATTAAGTACATTCCAGTGGAAATGGAAAAAAAAACACAAATACAGAAAATGTAATAAAAACAAACATACAATATTTCAGAAAAATCTACTTTCTCATCTGACACTAAAGAACTTCAGGGTCAAGCAGGTACATACTCCTAAATGTGCAACTATTATTTATTATGGGGGAATGATGTATATACATTTTCATCATTGTGAAATTGATTTGTTTGTTTTTAAAAGAAGTATTTCATCCCGCTTTAATATCATGCATGGATTATCTTATTAGCTTTAGGAGTCTGAAGTGACATCTGTAGAGACTGCCATATGTATTTGCTTTTGAACAATACCAGTTGCCTGGTCTTTCTGGCATCAGTATTGTCTGAATAATGCACCTGTCATAAGCATGTGGCTAATCCAGTAAAACTTCACCTGATCTGCATGCTTGTTCAGGGTTTATATAGTGAAAAGTATCAGAGGCGGAGGATCAGCAGGACAGGCAGACAATTAGTATTATTTGAAAGGAAATAAATATGTCAGCCTCCACATCCCTAGTCTTATGTCAAGTTTTCTGTAAGCTATGCAACAGCCTTGCCAAAACAACAAGATAATTACAGTAAACAAATACCATTGTTCCTTACAGATAGTATACAAGATGTACCGTATATGCACTGTAACTTCAGTGCAGTATGGCAAAGTTCCAAATATCTCATAGTTCTCAAAAAGCTCAGAATCGACATTCACATTGGGCTATCATTTGTCACTTGCAGCCCTAACCAAGTGCCTTCTATTCAGATTTGGCTTCTAGCTGTAAGCTCACTACGGTTATTTCTCAGTATGGATGCCTAGCATGAATGCTCTTCCTATATAATATACTCATTTTGAAATCCTGCACATAGAATATTTCTTAGATGATAAAATAGCATTCCACAAGGATAAGCAGACGACTGAGAATTTTATGAGACATCAATCAATTCCTGTATCTCCATCCCTACCACGAATGACACAGGTTCACTTCCATGGAGTTTTAAGTGTTTTCTCCCAAATTGTACTCATATGGCTCCTTGGCCCTCCTGCAACTAACTTTCTCCTCTGAGTTTTCTCCGAGGAGCTCAGTACTTGTGAAAACAAACAAAAAAAAAACACAGACACTGGGAGCCCGATTTGGTTAAGTATAGCTGGGTATTGGTCAAAGTTGTATCAGTTAAAGGATAACTATCAATAAGCAAGTGTTCTAAAACTACAAAGTACAAATTATGTTTAAGTATTATTTAATAGCTGTGTAAACATGTTCCTATTTGAAATGTAACATCACAGCCAACACTGGTCTCTGTATCTCTCAAAAGACTAACTTTCTTTGACAGAAAAAAAACCTGTGTGAAAATCCTGCCTTGGTGTCAGGCTTCACACACACAATAGCACAGTATGTTTATTTTACTCCATGTAGCAATTAAGTCATATTTCTTTCTGCTTAGGCTGCACACCAGTTCTCCTCAGACACTACAGCCATCACTGAAAGCCCCACCTATTATCTGAACAGCCCATTCAGTGAGAGAAAGGCAGCTAGTAATGCTAGGTACACACTATGAGATTTTCTGGCAAATTTACTCTCGGATTGATTATTTCCAACATGTCCAATCTGATTTCCAATAGAAGTGAATGGAAAACAGTCAGAAATCGACTGGAAAATTTGTTGGACATGTTGGAAATAATCGACCTGACAGTAAATTTGACAGAAAATCTCAATGTGTGTACCTAGCATTAGACCTGTCATATGAAAAAGCTAGAAAGTACACACAGGGTTAACAGAAGCAGGGAAAAGAATCCCTCCCCTCATGATTCACTGGTCTGACACCAGTCAGTGAGACACTTTTAAAAAATTAAAGGAAAAGATAAGCAGGGGGAGATATTCAGCAGTACTTAGGAATATGGATGGCCCTGATTAGGAGAACTCATGGAAAGCACGTGATCAGTTTGATCAGCTGATAGATTTGTAAGGTCCTGATTTGCAGTGATGACTTCCTGGTTTAACACATGAGCAGGACCAGCAAATCAGAACCTTACAAATCTATCAGCTGATCAAACTGATCACGTTTCTCCATGAGTTCTCATAAGCAGGGTCATCCCTACTTAGGAACACCTAGCTAAGTTATTCCCAGCCCAGTTTTAAAAAATTAGGTTGCTCCTGGAGGCAACCACTCATACGAGCATGTGGGGAAGGATCACCCCCACTCCGCCTTTGGCATGGATGTGGCGGTAGCAGCTCCAAAAAAAAGTTTACTCTCCACAAGGGTCCTTGTGGGGTGAGTCCCTTAGCATGGGTAACTGTAGTATAAATATTAGTATTCTGGAGGCAGGCAAAAAATACACATAATCAAAAGACAGTGCTCTATATAAGATCTAGTCGATAGGTCCTACCTTAAAGAAGGAGATTCACAAAATGGGTATAAAAAGTAGGAATTATATTCAGCACTTGGGATAATGCATGTGACAGTGTAAACTGCTTTATCACGTCAGTAAATTTGCTTTTAAGAAACATAAGGAAATGCTTAAAACATTCAACTATGGTAAGATCACAGTTAAATGAACATAAGAAGCATAACAAACATAAAAAATATACAAAAAAATGATATCAACCTGCTACTTTAGTGGCATTGGTGTCAACAGTGCAAGCATAGCAAAAACATATAGTACAACCTGTCCTAAGTAAAGACACTCAATTTTCAACATTCATCAGTAATAGGGCCTAATACTGTAAATGGCTAGTATGGTGGACTAGGAGTATGTAGCTCCAAGTCTGATAGGACAATCAATAGACATTTAAAATTAAATATGTATAATGTAAAGATTAGTTACAGTATAAACACAGTCCCTACACCTTAGGCAGCGGAGGGGATTCAGGTATAGTAGAACATACAATGGATTAGGGGTAACATTCATACAGGTGTAGGTGATTGTATGGATGGTCCATAGTCTATGATATATGGGTATATAGTATATCAGGAGGGGATGGGGGGCTATGGTAGAACAGAGGTACCAGGTATGGGTGTATGGTTATAGTACTGACAGTGATTGGATTAGGTATATGGTATGATACTGGGATAGTAAGAGGGGGGTGGGGGTAAAATGACCAAGAGGGAGTACCAGTGGGGCTGGGAGAGGGGTGCTAGGTCATAAGTATAACCCCAATATGAGTAGAGGGCTGTTATCCAGACCATGACAAAATCTGGCAGGGGGACTGGTGGATAGCAAGTATGAGCTAAGTAGCCTTAACCTACCAGAGACCGGACGCTCTAATTTGCCTGTGGTTATATCTAAATGTCCCGTGCTGCCGTGAGCTTGTGGTGTGCGAAGGACCCAGAAGTGATATCACTCCACAGTGTGATGGTGATGTCAGTGTCAGGGGTTGGCTCCAGCATGATGGATCAGGAGCGGGGCGGTAACTATGAGGGAGAGGTTGCCGGCTTAGAGATTGTGAGACTTGTGGTGGCCATCTTGGAGAAGTTTGCTTGGGGTGGCCACTTTGTGGCGGACATTTCTATAGTATAGAGTAAAATATAGGGTATCTGCGGCACTAGTGTAACGAATATGTGCCTGTGGCAATATAGTACTGGTTGGAAGGGGGGAATAGCTGCTGTTAGAAGGCAGGGTATTAGATTATGAATGGTTGGAGGACATGGGACTATTAACAATAGCCCTTATTAGACTAAATAAAATAATAACACAGTACATGGATAAATAAATCATTACTTATGTGAGTTCAAGGTACAATGATGCTAAAAATAGAATAGGTAAAGTGCCTTCATTGGGTGATACAGGTATTGGGATCTTTGGTAAAACAATTTTGTGTGGCATAGACTAGAATGAACAGATAATTATATAAAAAACAAGGTAAAGATCATATATTAACCACAGGCATATGAGTACTGTAAATTGCCATTATTTAAATTATACAGACATAAGATTCTGGTAAATTGGGAGGCATAGGTTTTGGGAGGCATATACAAAAGACTAGTAGTTATGGTTAAAAATTGTGATATAAGGCATGAGAGGTTACGGGGGCCTGCAATCTTAAATGGGGGAGGTACCAATAGGGCTGTCATGCTATTATGTACTAAAGTAGTATATAAAACACAGATACATAATTTTGAGATAATCACGGTTCCCCATTGGTGGGACACTTTCTTTAGCAGGTGGCTCTGTGATCTGTTGTCAGGGCCTTCACATATCTAGTATTTATCTGTGCTATGATACCGGAATGGTAGCAAAACATAAGTCATTTACATTTATGAAGGCACTGTGTAGAGAAATCGCTGATTTATTGGGGTATGTCTATTGTAGACCTATGTGTTCAAACAGTACACATGGGTAGCTGGCACAAAGGTCTTATGTGTCAACAGTGGGTTCTGGGTGGTCAGAGTAGGTGGCCTAAGGATATAGCAAAAGTCCCCGGTACCCTGGGTCAGGTGTGTGGTCCCTGAGGTCCCATGCAAGAAGAGAGGATGACTGTGGACGAGGTGAGGATGTTAGCTGGTCAAAAAAGGGTTTGTGGTGGCATTCTAGGTAATGATACAGGGGGGGGGCCTGGGATTGGGCTCCTCCTGAGCAACATGGAAGGTTAGTGGTTGCGTTCTAAGCAGATGTTGAGACCTTCTGGTTGGAAGGTAAGAAAAAGACACCGAGAGCCCAATATGGTGTAGTATGCTCAGGACAATAGTGGATAATGTAATGTGAGAAGGTTATACTCACAAACAAGGGTTACCGCTGAGGCAACCACTGTGAATGCAGGTGAGGAGATTAGACCTGTCCTCACTCAGGGTTAAGAAGTCGCTCTCCGTAGATAGAAGAAAGGTAGGGGTGGGTCCCCCTTCCACCAAGGGTGGACACTATAATGACTTTGATGAACAGAGGCGCCAGCAGAATAAAAACAACAATTAAAAGTTTTAAAATATGCTGGGGAGGCAGTGGTGGACTTACCTCCGAAAGCAAACTAGACTACTTGTCTGACATAAATAAACACTTTATTAGTACCCCAATAGATGCCTTAGTCTAAAGGCCCAAAACATCTCTAGGGCTTTGAGGATATCATGGGGATTAGATGCGTCTTCAGAGATTTGTTCAGTAGGGCACACTTCAGTAGCCGCTGGATCCTAGTTGTAGTATTGTTTTGTAGTGGCGAGATAGTCCACATTAAGTGAACCCTTTAGTATATTTCTCTTGTGCTGGTCCCATCTATTCCTTAGCTGTTGGGTTGTGCGACCTACATAATGTAGGCTGCATAGACATGTGTTTAGGTAGATCATGTCAGTGCGCGCGGTAAGATAGACTTAGAGCCCGTTTTTAAACGGGCTTAGGTCTACTAGTAGGGAATATTGTTTTCCACAGTTTGTGGTGGCTGTTCCTATAATCTATATAGGAATTGGAATCCATAGTCTTAAAGTGATTTCTAGATATGAATGAATGTATAAGAGTCTGTTAACACCACAGGGAAAAAAAGTAATATTTCCAGGATGATAAACTCATCTTATTTGTTATTAATAGAATGCATCAGAACAGGAATGCAGCATGCAAGGACTGGACCACAAATGCAAAGTCCCAACCTGCTGCATTTTTTTTGGCAAGACTGTACAAGAGGGGCACTGTATTGCAGAACATTCCAGGCAGGGCTAAATAAACAGCTTTTGTTTCAAGTAAAAAATTATAGAAACTGGACCCTAAAAGCTGCTTTCTGTTTCTAACATTTTATTGCAAACAGATGTCAATGGAGAATACTATAGCCATGCTGCATACAAAATAATTGTTTCACTGCAAATAGGTTAACAAAACCCCAGCCATATGGCTATGAACATAGATCAGGCTTGATATCTAGAGGCAGCTGTTATGGTACAATGTCAGAATTCAACTCAATATTCTACACAAACATACACAATGATTCAGCACACAAGAAACTATGCTTATGTTTCAGCATGCCCCTCATTGGGCCTCTTTTGGGTCACAAACCAACTAGATGTACCAAAATATATTCCCTTTACTTTTCTACTCCAATACAATGCCCTGTTTTTTTTTAATGAAATACAAACAACAACAAACAAACAAATCTCTTATGCACAAATAACTGTCTATCTGCTGTTTATCTTTCCTTTTCAGTTCGTTCTTTTATTTCCATTCCATTAAAGTATGGCTAGGTTTACTAGGATTGATTGTAAGTTCCAGTGAAGAACAGTTAAAGTGTACCAGAGACCAATTAAAAAAAAAAGTTTTATACATACCTGGGGCTTCCTCCAGCTCCATGTGCCCGGATCGCTCCCATGCCGCCATCCTCTGGTATCGGGGTCCCGTTACTGCAGCTCTGGTATCGGGTCCCGTTACTTCTGCCAGTCGCGGACAGTCTGCACAGTCAGGAAGTGCGCCCTCTACGTATCTCTCCAGCAGCCGCCGGCAGCAGAGGACGTCGGCGTGGGAGCGTTCCGTGTGCATGGGGCTGGAGGAAGCCCCAGGTATGTATAAAACGTTTTTTTAATTGGTCTCTGGTTTCCTTTAAGGTGGCCACACATCAGACGACTTGGCGGCCGATCAACCATTGGATTTGATATTTATAATCGAATGAAAATTGGTGCTGCCAAGAGCATGCTCGATCGACAATGCTACCAATCTCGAGCCTAAATTGGGCGTATGTATCAGATGATCGACATCGATTGGGTGTGTGGCGGTAACGATGTGGGATAATTTTAAATAACAAATACAACCCCCGGACGCTGTGCCCCCAGTATACAGGTACATCCCCCCCCCCCCCGCATTAATACTTTGCCTGTGTAGTGTCGCCCCTGTGTTTGGACTTCGCATTCACGCCCTACATGGCTGCCAGCATACTGCATGTGGGGGGTGTGTCATGTCAATGCGGTAAAGTGTTGTAGGGGCGGGGGTACATGTACACTAGGGGGCGCAGTGGCCTGGGGCGGCATCACAAGGCCTATTGCTGAAACATTTCAAGCTAAAATCGGTTGAGCATCAGTGGTTTATGGCAGCCAAAAGATCAGATTCGATCAGAGAGAGATCTGTCTATTGGTCAATCACCCACCAAAATCGCTAGATGTATGGGTACCTTTAGTGACAAGAATTGTTTAATGTGCTCTGAAATGCCTAAATACACCAACACAATATAATGCTTTTGTTTCAATTGTTTAACTAGATGTGCTTTATCTATGTTTCGGACATTCAAAAACGTATTAGGTCACATTTATATAAAATATACAACATTTTAAAAGGTCCACAAATTTTCAAGCACCACTGTAGTCTCAGATACTATAATAATTCTAATAGATTATTGAACCATTTTAGTCACTGGCTGAAAGTTTTGAATCAGGATGATACCATTTATTGACTAGCCTAAAAGAATTAAAAGCCTAAGCTCTCAGTCTAAATTCTTATTCAGACTTTAGTCATTGTGGATAGGTGCACCAAGACTGGGCTTGTGCAAGTAAGGGCTGCTCATGCCCAGTAGAATGAAGTCACTCATGCACTGCTTTTTTCCTTCGTATATTTGTGCTGTGTTCTATTGAGCATGCATGGACCTTACTTGCACATGCCCAGATCGGATGCATTCGTTCACTCACTGAGTCAAAAAGGTACAGAGGGATCTTACATTAGCGCGGTGGACTGTAGGAGGATCATGGAAGCTTCTGGACCATCCCACTACTGTGGTATGCATGTAACTGTTTGTTTATAAGTGCCTTTAGGTGTCTTTTCAGTCAGCCAGTAAAATGCTATCATCCTGATTCAAAAACTTTCTGCCTCATAATAATTGCACTGATTCTTTTGTTTGGCAGGCATGTGTTGTACTTTTAATAATACTTTTGTTCTCATTCAAAATGCCCTTCATAAAACAGAACATCTGTCCCAAAGGCAGAAGGCTGCAATTACATTTCATCAACTAAATTATACTGAAGGAACTGCAAGTTATAATTTATCAGTATTCTAATATATACGGGCCTCTTTAATAATATAGTGACAATATCAGATTGCGTGACTATAAATGTACCCTTCAGTTAATTAAACTCAGAATATATCTACATTTTCTTTCTCTTATATAAGTTCTTACTAGTTTCTCGGATGTTTTTGCCTTATCCACAGCAAAAGTCTTCTTTTTTTTTCTTTTTTGTAAAAGTTACAGAATTTCAACTGCTTTTCTTTTGCATTTTATTACATTCCACTGGACTGAGCATGGCATAACATTTTTTATGAAGCAGGACATTTCGACGCACGGCGCTCAGCGCTGAAACTAGACGCCCCATGGCAGTAATGTATTACTGCCCGGGGCGCTTAAGGGTAATTCGGGGCTCCGGCGCTTGCTGGACCTCGAATTAAATCCCCCTCCGAGTTGTGACAAGTGGGAGGGGGAATAGTATTTTATGCCGCCAGGGAGTTTTGCGGCAGCAGGGAGAACCATCATTCAGCTTCCCCTGTCCCAAATCCCCGGTGACGCATACATATGTACACCATTTTTTAATGTACTGTATTTGTTTACAAAATCTCCTTCAAAATGTATCTGCTGCAAAAGTTTTAACACTCCTCTAGTTCTCTCTTTAGTCATTTCTCAAACTCATGTCTCTAAGTGCAGAAAGCATCCTTGACTGACAACTTCAGAGAAGACAGAGTTGATGAATTCCACCTTTGAGAAAGTGCTTATTGTTATCATATTTGCAAGGGATAAGAGACGAAAAAATAATTTTAACTAATAAAATGAAACAGAGAACCCAATTTACTAGAGTTTTGAGGAGACACAGGAGAATTAAAAAAAATCCTGATAGGGCTGCATGGGTTTGGACACCATTTTGCATTATGCTATAAGGCAAGAATGCTTGGAGGTGTATGGGAGCTGGCAGGTTGACGCAATCAGGCAGGCACTGGAAACTGGCAGACAGGTGGGGGAAGCATAATTGTAATATTTGGAGAGGAAGGTGTATGGTGTGCAGGACAGGTGAGGAGCCATACATGTGGCTGGGTTAAACCAGCCATACACAATGGATAAGAAATAAAATGTAATGTCATTTGAATCAATTTTTGTTTGTTAAAGTGATTGAACATTAATGGGTTAAGGCTGTTATGAAAATGATGCGCGACAGGAGTGGACTTGTCTATGGTTGGTTAATGCCTGCAGGGGTTAATTGTGCATTGTGCAAGTACACATATAGTGGTGGCAGTGATCTGAGTGATATTAGGTCAGATTTCTTGTAAAATCAGTTTGAATGTGTAAAGGTGCAAAATCCATATTCATTTTTGATATACCACATCATGCAGTGCTAATGTCCCAAAAGAGGCCAGACTGAAGTGCTAGTTCTGTCCGCTCCACCTATGTAACCGTGCATCTAATCAACCCCCTCACCACCTACTCCTATCCATCTCTTAGGTATGAGCACAGTAATCCCTTTTTTTTCTTTTTTTCAATGTGTAAAGTGGATGTGTTGCTTGAAAAGTGGACAGAAGGGTACTAGTGTGTTCAGGTCCAGGCCCATAACACAGAGGGTGAGACTATAATAGGTAAAAATGAGAAGGGGTTAACAATCTGTAAGAGCACTGTGCACATAAATAGTGCAACCATTTAAAAAAATGGTATTCCTTCATATAAAATTGAAAAGAATTTGGGAATTTCAGCACCAACAGTACACAATATCCAATAAAATCTCGACATGGGGTCAAGGCCAAAAGCCAATAATGGATGGCCATTACCTTTGCATTCCTGGGAATTAAAATGAATATAATTCTGTAATGGACATCACTGCATGAACTTGGAAACATTTCTGAAAATCATTGTCTGTGAATGCAATTCACCCCTGAATCCAAATTGTCTGAAGTCCCTTTTTATTTTCCTCCCTGCTTTGCAAGTGTTAAAAGAAAACTAGTATTGTTATCTATGCCAATGAAACTGGTGTGTTGAAAGTAAATCAAAACACTTTTATATGACTGAGAAAACACTGCTGATAACATGTTAGAGCTGAAAAGTTCAAATGGTTGTTGCTTCTGTTTGTTTTGCAGCTAAATGAAGCAGATTTTTCATCAGACTGTCACAGCTGCTATTCGGAATTCCATGTTAAAATTGTAACCATTAAAGTAAGCCTGAGGCTGAGATCTCATAATAAAAAGATTTTGTACTTGCCCGGGGCTTCCGCCAGCCCCATGAGCACCAATGCTCTTCTGAGCCGACTGGCGCGACTGAGCGAGTTTACCAGGGCTAATTGCAGCCAAACGGAGGCACTCAGGAGGACAGCGAGGGACGCATCAGAGCTCGTGGGGCTGGATGAAGACCCAAATGAGTATAAAATCTTTTTATTATGAGATCTCAGGTACACTTTAAACTGAAAACAAGCTATGTTACCATATACTTGTGTATATAGTATATTACACATACAATTAATAATCTCTTAAATTTATTTTCAGTTCAGGTTTGCTTAAAAGCAAACCCGTGAGGTTTGCAAAGTCCACATGTAGATACTTTCTGGTAGTGGCTGGAAAGTGTACTGCTTAAAGAAAAGCCCGTTCATTAAGCCAGCACTGATTCATTAAGAGACCTTGGGCAAGACTGCCTAACACTGCTACTGCTTATAGAGCACATCCTAGTGGCTACAGCTCTGACGCTTTGAGTCTGCTAAGAGAAATGCACAATATAAATGTTTTGTATCTTGTCAACTTATCTCAGGAGGCGGAAGCCCCTGGATCCTAAAGAGGCTTACCCCGTACTTGTACGTCAGCCTTTTCCAGTAATGGGACCCTTGCAGGGTGTCCTCCCTGTACATGCGCAATAGCACTGTCTTGATTAAGCAGAAATAGCTGAGCCCGATCAGGTTGCGCAAGTGCAGATGGCTTGCGTCTGCGCAGTAGTGCGGACGTGATATTGCCCAGATTTTTTTTTTATAAGAAAGCCAAGCGTACAAGTGCATTTGCGCAAGCTGTTGATAGGAATCAACAAGTTTTTTTTTTAGGAGGGTATCAGTGCTGGAACGGGCCTGCGGAGGAGGATGAATGAAGCCTCTTTAGGATCAAAGCCTTCCCTCCCGAGGTAAGTACCCCCCTAGGGGCACTTTTTTTCGTAACAGATTCCCTTTAAGAGAGTAGTGAATGTAGTGAATGACATCATGGCAAGGCATACATTTTCTGAGGGATAGAATGGTTTGTTCCTAATTTTTAATAACATGACAGCATTACATCTAAGATAGTTAACTAACCATTGCTGTAACTAGAAGGCTTTTGGGGTGGGAAGGTTGGAGTGATTCATTTGTCACTTCTGCTATCATCAGTAGCATATTCTGATTTCTGACTACATTATGAAGTCACTGGATGATATCTTAATCCAAGTATTTTTACAAACGAATTAACCCCATTGTGTTTCATTTTTACCGTCTGCACAAATCCATTGACTTGCTACAGATTTTATCAAACTTATTTGCCAGGTTCTGTTAGAAGATTTATGGAACTGTTGTGGCTAAAAAAAAAATAAAATATAAAAATATGTTTTTTCTTTGTGCTTTCTTTTTGTTTTTTCCTAAACTGAAGAACTGGAATAAAAAACAAACAAACAAGGATTATACCCAGAAGCAACAAGTTTTGTAATATAATTATTTTTCTTTTATCAGTAAAAGAATAGAATTATTTTACTGATGTGGAACTCACATTTGATATTCACTTTGCTGTTATCACACAAAGATTCTGCTGAGAGTCGTATAATTACATACCGCATGGTTGCTCTATTGACATACTGAAAGTCGCTTATGCTGCAGTTCGCAGTAAAGTTAAGGTGCTGATTATTGGAACAGTCTCCCAAAACAGTAACTTCTGTTATATGTGAAAGGACTAGCATTTTAAAATATTATTAATGTTGCTAATCCTTTACAGATAGTAACAAAGAAGACTCCCCTTTTCTGCACAGGCGCAAACTGGTAGAAAAGCATTCAGTATCCAGACCAGGTTATGGTCATTTATGATCTGCAATGATCTCTGTGCCAGAGATGCCTAAAGGATACCTTAGCGCAACATAAAATTAAAAACGGGGGAGCAGGCATGTTTTTTGGGTTCTCCTCATGCCCACTATTCCCCCGTTCTCCTCTGTCCCCGTCCAGTACAGCCTACCGACCCTGACTGTGCAAGCGCTGCCCGACAACGCACTTGTTCGCAGGCCGAGAGAAGTGTGCGCAGACGCACTATATAGTTGTGACGTCACAACTACGTAGTAAACATGCACAGAATGCTCCCGGTCGTGGGGGCGCGAACAACAAAGCACATCGCCAGGCAGCGCCTGTATAGTCAGGGACGGAAGGCTGAACTGGAGGGGGGCAGAGGAGAATGGGGGAAGCAGTGGGATAAGGAGAGCCCAAAAAACATGGTTGCTCCTCCCCCGTTCTCCTCTGTCCCCTACCAGTACAGCCTACCACCCCTGACTATACAGGCACTGCCGTGCTGACAACGTTCTTGTTGGCGCGCCCGCAGTTGGGAACATTCTGTGCAGGTGCACTACGTAGTTGTAACATTACAACTACATAGTTGCGCTAACGTATCCTGTAAAGGATAGCAGAGCCGAACTAACTAGGAGAAACGGGTGGCGCAGGCATGTACTGCAAGTTGTCCTGATGCCCAATGCTCCACCCTTTCTTCTCTGTCCCCCTCTTTTCCAACCTTAATTCCCCCCCAGCAGCCTCTTCCGAGTCACCAGGGTCAGGTATTTGTGCGCAGGCGCCAGCCCATGCACATGACATAGTAGTGACAGGCAGATCAAGTCAATTGTGCGCCACGATCGGCAAGCTTCTAATAGAGACCTGTGTTCATTTTCGGTAATTGGGCACTAAAGTCGTTATTTGGGCAACCCAATGCAGCTAGTAGCCTATTGTCTACTACATAGGATTTAATGGTTATAGACAATCACATCAAATATCAGTCTTTTGGGGACCTATCTTCATGCTGCATGCACAGTACGGAGGCACCCGTCTTTAGGAGCACTCAGAGACATGAAACCTACCAAGGATCCTTATGGGTATATTCAACCAACTGGTTGATTATGTGGAACAGAGGTGACAGCGCTAGAAAGAGGAGGCTGAGTGAGGACAGGGAAGGCTCAGTTTCCCAACCCTGTCATCAAGCACCACCAACAGTACATGTTTTGGAAAAAACTGCATGCATGCACAGGTGAGGTAATTAGTGCCTCAGCAGAGCTGATTAATTACCTCTGTGGATTTCCACAAAACATGTGCTGTTGGTGGGCCTTGAGGACAGGGTTGGGGATAACAATTACGATTGAGTGATAAATTTTGGTATATCGGATGCAACTGAGGGGAGGTCTGTAGATCGATGGTGCATAGGGGTGCATCGAAAAAAAATTCAAAATTGCCAAGGGTGCCCTCATCCAAAAAGGTTGAGTACCACTGCTTTAAAGTTATACTGAAGTGAAATAAAATAAAAAAAAATACTCCTCTATGGAGAATGAAGGCTCTGGATCCTATAGAGTCTATAGGATCCTTTGCACCATCGATCTACCGACCTCCCCCCAGTTGCATCCGATATGCCAAAATTTACCACTCAATCGTAATTGTTATCAATTTTTGCCATTGATCGATCTAAATAATGATTGATGTGGTTTGTTACATCACAAATAATCATGTGTGGGCCTGAGAGAGCCCCTTCCCAGGTAAAAATTGGGGGCCTCAAGGCAACCCCCCCAGGAAACAACACTTGTGTGCCTAAGAGAAAACAGTCTCCCCTGGAAACGTGTGGGCCTTAGAGGGAGTGCCCCCCTTCCCAGGATACATGTGTGGGCCTGAGAACCCCCTACCAGGAAACAACATTTGTGGGGCTAAAAGCAACCCCCTCCCCAGAAAACACCATAAGTGGGCCTGACAGCGACCCCCCTTCCAGGTAAAACATGGGGCCTGAAGGTAACCCCCCAAAGAAACCTGAGAGATCCCCCCCCCCCGGTAGAAACATACCACACACCTGAAATCTCCACCAACCCCCTGCCCCCCACACCACAACGGGTTGGCGAGGGGGGGGGGGGGCAGTGTGGGGGAAGGTGTTGAACCTTACTTATCTGCTGTCAATATGGATTGAGGATTAGGGTCCCAGCCAGGAGTGAGGCAGTGAGGCAGCTCTGTTGGTTCTGCTCTGTTACAACTGCCCTCCGTTGAGAAGCGGACCAATCAGAGTTGTCCATTCATGTGAGAGAGAGGTGGCGCAGCTCTGACGTCTCTGCTGGACAAATCTTGAGCAAAGCAAACAGTGTGTGTCATCGTATGCTGACAAAAAAAAATGCGCTGTTGAAAAAAAGCCGATAAAGAGCTACAGTACCCCTATTCCCAGTGCTGGCTTTTTACAGACAATAGCCTCAATTCACTAAGATCATGCAAGGCAAGAGAAAACTTACCTCCGCACAGTGAGAGAGTTATTTTATCTCTTCATTCCTTAAGTTACCTCCTCTGTAGTTAATTTGCCTCCTCTGTAGTAATTTTCACATGCAGTTAATTAACAGCCTGTCTAACTCTGGAGTTATTTTAAGGATTGGAGAGTTAACTTAAGGACAGAAGAGTTAACTTTAGGTTTGCCTGAGGTAAAATGTTTCCTGAATACTACATGCCTTATTACCATGGTGATCACTCTAGAAACATTATTAAAGACAGGAGATAAGCTCAGTGAATTGAGGCCAATGTACAATCTCCTCAGTGACATTGTAGAAGGACTAGCAGTGCAGTGTAATGTCCTTCCACTGCCCTCAGTCTTTAAAGTGGTTGTTACATTGCAAAACATCCTTGCCACTGGAACTGTAACGCCAGCAAGGTCCTTGTAAAATTTGGAGAAAAAAGACATGGCGTTGCTGCAGATCCGCTTCCTAGTTCAGCATGGTTGGCTTCACACATGCCAACAAACAGAGTCAATTGTAGTACTGTGCATGTGTGAACAATTACAATTAGGCTGTGAGGCCTGCCGGTTTCCCCACCTTCAAGTCTCTATGTCCCAATCTGACTCCACAATATTCACCCTATGTGGCGTGTCCCCACTTGAACAGGAGACAAGCGGTGTCTACCTGACTTCTGCCTTAGTGCCCAAGGTATAAAGACTGAGAGAGGGAAGGCAGAGATACCAACAGCACCCACAGACAGGAACAGATTTTGGTGGTCAAACAAGCCAAGGTCATACACAGGATATCATACACATTAGAAGGGCGAAAGGTAAGTACAGGCGGTAAAATATGTAAAACTATCATGGGCAATGCACAGCTGACCCTGCAGGCTTTAAATATCGACACCCTCCAATCAGTGGCTGGCCACACTCCCACACAACCAATCATACTGCAGACCCTGCCTGACAGATGCCAGCCACTAAACTTGGCAACGTCTGAGAGAGCATCCTGCTCGCATGTGACCAAATGCGCCCGTCCTCTGGGAGGAACAGAGTGTGCGCACGCCGCCCCGCCAGGAGGAGTGCTGGAGCTGTCGAGCACACGTAGCGAGGACCCAGAAGTGTCGGGATCCAGCCCAATCACAATGGAGATGGCTGTAACGCTGGTTCCCTGAGGTAAGTTCCAGACATAGGCAGGGCTGGATTTACCATAAGGCACAGTAGGCATGTGCCTGCAGGCACCTGATGATAGAAAGGTGGCTCACTCTCCTCCCAAGTGCCTCCTTCCTTCTCCTTAGTATAAATGAGGTTACTCACCTGATACTCTGTATTTCACTGACCAGATCTCCCATCAGTCGGGGGCAATTTAATACTGAGGGTACCTCTGGCTACCTAATACTAAGGGGCTCCTGTAGCTACCTATGACAGGCAAAGGAAGAAAGTGACAGCTGGGACAGCCAGCACACTTGCAGTGCGGTTTGGTGGGGATTTGAAGGTTCATGGAGGGCGACATCTAGGGTGCCAAGACATCTGTGCCTATAGGCTCCTGTGATCTAAATCTGGGCCTGGACAAAGGCATGGTTTTCCAGCATGCCTCATTGGGGGGGGGGGGGGGGGAGGGGGGATGGGATTGTATTCACTTGGAAAAGGTGCTCATCGCTATATACAACGATTTTTCAGGTCCCCCTAAGTTACAAGTGTGTACGGGTCTTAACTTTGAGCTGGCTTACAGTGACACAACTATTTTTAAATGCAACAATGAAAAACATATTTTACATTTCCTTTGACAGCTTATTAAATGAATGACCTTAAAAGAACAATTTCTTCATACATTTTAAAATTATTCTAAATAAGTGTCGGGATAAAAGACTTCAAGAATACAAAATCACTGTCTGGGTAATTTAAAAAGAGCCAAGGAAAGGTATTTACAAGCTACTGAGCATTGTCAGTTCTCTGACCCCAGTGTGTCACCACAGATCTTCCAACGCAGCAACAAAAATCAACTACTACCGGCTGAGAAGGATAAAAAAGTAAAAAAAGACAAAACTGCACAGAGAAACATAAAGAAGTCAGAAGTAATAATCAGGTACATAACAGCATCATTTGCAATGGAGCTTGTTTATTATTGTCCCAACAGGGCGGGAACTGGTGACCTAAAGGAATAGCTATTTTGTCTACATCAGTCTGCTTTTTTCTGTGTCTTGCAATAATAACATGAGAAGGATAGGCTGTAGCTGCTGCCACAAATACAGTTATCCCAAGCACCTTTATGCAGCATATAATGACTTTTTTCTTCTTTTCATCTCTTGTGGCACTGTTGTGTCCAGTAGCAGTGGTGTGTAGGATGATATCTGCTTTTCATCATCTACAATGTATCCAGGGGAAAAAGGGCAGTTTAACCTGTGAACTGTTTCTTTTTGTATTCTTGAAGACTTTTGCCACTAGCTCAAGTGCTCTCTTTAGTCCAAATGTAGTGTATAAATGGCTCTATCAAAGTGAAGCAAGTACCAATAACAAAATAGTAAGAAAACATTTATCATCAAAATACATGGCCGCTTTAAAGTCTTTTCCCAGCTGTTCAACAACAATTTACAACTTCAGCCATGTCACTTGAACATTTAATAGTTATACACTACTAGGCTATACCCTTCGATCAAGTTAACTTTGGGAGATTCTGATGTGCCATGTAAAACATATGTCATGAGATTATTAGGATAGATGCTTAATACGAGCGCCATGCTAAGTTATCAGGATAAAATTATTTTTGTACAGGCATTTCAATTATTACACACTCAAAACATCACACTCCCTACACTAAGAGGAAAGAGAGCTTACTCTCAGTGCTGGCATTTTTGCATTTATATAGCGCTGAAGACAGTGGACGGTGTCCTACTGAGGCCAGTAACCCACTCGGCGCGATTTTCTGAGCACTTTGCGATTTGAAAACTCTTGCTAATGTAATGCTTTGGGTGTGATACCACTTGAGCGATGTGATTTTATAAAAAATCCCCATAGCATTGCATTAGCAAGAGCTTTTTCAAATCACTAGCGATTAGAAATCACTCCTAGTGGGTTTCTGGCCTTAAAGTTAAAGTTAGCATTAGGCATAAATTAGGAGGATTAGAGGATGGGAAGGTATTACTAGCTGTTAAGGTTAGAGTTCAGCATGAAACATGGGTTAACATGGGGGGGGGGGGTTATAATTATAGAAATTAGGAACAAGTTAAATTAATGTTGAGTAGGAGCTAAGTTAATGTTGCAGAGGAGGTATAAGTATAAGTTTAGCTTCCATTGGGCTCTATTCACAAAAAATTTCACAACACGTCATTGTGAATAGAGCCCATTGTTGCGACTGGGAATCCTCGAAAGAAGGCTCAGTTCACCCTGTCCTAAAAAGGTTTCACTTAGCGGAAAAATCTCAATGGCTGCAAACAATACAACAGATCTTACGTTAATCAATAGCAGGGCCGGTTCTGGATTTTTTGATGCCTGAAGCAAACTTCGGAGGATGCCCCCCTCCCCCCATTTGGAATGATCACACACCTGAAAATTTCCATCCTCAGTATAGGTAGCCAGGTGTAGGTGCCCCCTGCATAGGGTAGCCAGGTATAGATGCCTCAGTATAGATAGCCAGTATAGTTGCCCCAGTATAGGAAGCTAGTATAGTTGCCACCAGTATAGATAGTCAATATTTTTGCCCCCTGTACAGGTAGCCAGTATAGTTGCTAGTTGCCCCAGTATAGGTAGCTAGTATAGTTGCCCCCAGTAGATGTAATATAGTTGCCCTAGTAAAAGTAGTATATTTGCTTCTGGTATAGGTAGTTAGTATAGTGGCCCCCAGTAAGGTAGTATAGTTGCCTCAGTATAGGTAGCTAGTATAGTTTCCCCCAGTATAGGTAGTTTGTATAGCTGCCCCAGTATAGGTAGTTAGTATAGTTGCTCCCAGTATAGGTAGTTAGTATAGTTGCTACCAGTATAGGTAGTTAGTATAGTTGCTACCAGTATAGGTAGTTAGTATAGTTGCTACCAGTATAGGTAGTTAGTATAGTTGCTACCAGTATAGGTAGTTAGTATAGTTGCTACCAGTATAGGTAGTTAGTATAGTTGCTACCAGTATAGGTAGTTAGTATAGTTGCTACCAGTATAGGTAGTAAAAGAAACTTTTACCGCCCCCCCCCCTGCAAAAGAAAGGGAAAAAGTGTGGCAGTATGGGTAACATAGTTGCCACAGTATAGATAGCATAGTCGCCCCAGAAAATGTAAAAAAAAGTTGCCCCCAGTATAGGTAGTTAGGAAAGTTGCCCCAGTATAGGTAGTATAGTTTCCCCAGTATAGGTAGTATAGTTGCCCTCAGTATAGGTAGTATAGTTGCCCTTAGTATAGGTAGTATAGTTGCCCCCAGTATAGTTTAGCGAGGTTCCCCTGGACCCCTCCCTTCCCGCCCACCGCTTCTTGAAGCAAGCAGCGCCCGCCTCCTGCAGCAGGATAGGCTTACCGGATCCCCTTCGCCTGACCTGCTTGTAGACCTCAGATCCATGTGTCCTGCCGCGGCTCCCATAGCAGCGCATATATTGGAAGTAATACTTCCAGTATACGCGATGCAATGGGAGTCGCACGGGTCATGCGGATCTGAGGTCTAAACTGATGCCCAACGTAAAAACGTATCCGTTTTATGGATCACAGTTTTTACCGGATCAGTCTTTGATCTGTGCAGTATGAACCAGGATTTAAAGGTTGTGTTTATTATTTAGTTTAAACATCATGCAAATATGTCTTCTATCCATGTAACCAAATACTGTATGCAACTTTGCCCCAAAAATTGTTTGCTACTATGTTAAAACAAAAACAAACAAAAAAAAACTTGACTGTTATTCCTTTCTCTCTTTCTCTCGCTTCAGATTTCATAGTTAGCCCCCTGCTAAAACGCTGCTATCCCGCGGCTAAACGGGGGGGGCCTGCAGCCATGGCTTTTATATATTTTAGTCGAAGCTCTGGCCACCCCCATCTGTGTTGCCCATCCCTAGCTCAGCAGCCCAGACAGAGGTTATTATTATTGATTTATAAAGCGCTAGCATATTCCGTGGCACTGTACAAAGTAGGAAAACAAACAAGGGGTACATAATGATACAGACAATGATATACTGTACATCAAATATGGACTCTGGTACAAAACACTGAACTGGTGGTGACAATGAAAGATGTAACATGATGAATGAAATGAATAGTAAAGTGCAAGCTATGAAATGAAAAACAAAATCCAAGAAACAAAAGGAGGAGAGAGCCCTGCCCTTGCGAGCTAACAATCTAAAGGGATGGGGGAAACGAGGTGGGGAAATGTGCATTATACAGTACATACAGGCACAGTGCCTGTTAAGGTTATCTAGTAAGGAGTAAAATTTAAAAGGTTGAAGGGGAATGGCCTAAGTTAGAGCATATGCTTGTCAGAAAAAGTAAGTTTTAAGGGAGCATTTAAAGGGACCCAGAGCCCCTCCCCCGCCCCCCCCCAAAAAAATATTTATACATACCTGGGGCTTCCTCCATCCCCATCAGCTTGGATCGCTCCCACGCCGATGTTTGCAGTGCCGGTACTGGGTCCCCACACTTCCGTCAGTCGGAGCCAGTCTTACGTAAGGGAAGTGCGCCCTCTACGTATCTCTCCAGCAACTGCTGGGAGTGATCGGACCTGATGGGGCTGGAGGAAGCCCCAGGTATGTATACATTTTTTTGGGGGAGCTCGGGTACACTTTAAAGATTCCAGAGGTTGGAGAGTGATGGATGTGCTGTGGAAGGGCATTCCAGAGGAGGGGTGAGGCACGTGAGAAGTCTTGTATATGTGAATGCGAGGAGGGAATTCTAGAGGACAGAAGCTCCTGTGTGGATCTGAGATTGCGGTTGGGTTGGTATCTGGAAACTAGTGAGGACTAGTGAGGAGATGTACAGGGGAGAGAGATTGTGGAGAGCTTTGTAGGTTAGGGTTAAGAGTTTAAAATGGATCCTCTCTGTAATTGGCAGCCAATGAAGAGCTTGACAGAGAGGAGCAGCAGATGAAGACCAGGAAGAGAGATGGATGAGACGAGCAGCCGAGTTCAGTGCAGATTGGAAGGGTGCCAGTCGGTTCTTTGGTAGTCCAGCAAGCAATATATTAGAATAGTCCAAGCAAGATATAATAAGAGCATATGCTAACATTTTAGTTGTGTCCTGAGTGAGAAAAGGTCGGATGTGGGATGTTTTTGAGTTGGAGATGGCAGGAGCTGGTAAGGGAGTTAATGTGAGGAATAAATGAGAGAAGAATCAAATATTACCCCTAGGCGCCGTGCTTTGGGAATTGAAGTTATTGGGGTGTTATCAACATTTATTGCAATATCAGACAGAGAGGTGGACAGAGATGGTGGAAAGATGATTAGTTCTGTTTTATTCATATTGAGTTTTAAGAAGTGAGATGTTGTGAAAGAAGATATAGCAGACAGGCAGTTGGGAACATGTGTGAAGAGGGATTAAGGTCGGGGGCCGAGAGGTACAGTTGTGTATCATCTGCATATAGGTGGCATTGAAAACCAAATGAGTTGAGTTACCACGGCCGTGCATGTAAATGGAAAAGAGGAGAGGACCAAAGACAGCGCCTTGAGGTACCCACACAGATAAAGGATGTGGAGAGGAGGTCTGATCTGAGTAGGAGATGGTGAAAGACCTTCCAGAGAGATCGGATGATATCCAGGAGAGAGTGATGCCCTTTATGCCTAAAGATGAAAGGAGTAAAGTGTGGTCAACAGTATCAAACGCTGATGACAGATCAAGAAGGATGAGTATGGAATAATGACCTTTGGATTTAGCCGTAAGATCTTTGGCCACTTTAGTAAGGGCTGTTTCTGTGGAGTGGTTTGCCCGAAAGCCAGAATGGAACTGATTGAGCAGGGAATTAGCAGATAAATACTGGCTTAGTTCAGCATGAATATGGCGTTCAAGTAATTTAGATGTAAATGGGAGAAGTGACACTGGGAGGTAGTTGGCAAGCACAGTGGGATCTAGAGATTTTTTTTTATGTAGTGGTGTTACAACGGCATTTTTGAGCAAGGACAGAAACATACCAGTGGAGAGGGATAGGTTAAACAGAGATGTTAGGAGAGGAATGAGGGATGATGATAGCTGCCGAATGAGATGTGATGGGATAGGATCCAAAGAACAGGTGGTTAGGTGAGATTTGGAAATTAAAAAGGAGAGAGAATGTTCAGAGTGGAAAGAAGGCAGATAGAGAGAATTGACAAGAGGGGTGGAGATGGAGTTAGAGTCTGCTTGGAAAAAACACTTCAGATGTTGGCAATTTTATCAGTGAAATATGTTGCAAATTATTCAGCTGATAAGGATGAAGAAGGAAGAGGGGGTGGGCAGAGAAGGAAGTTAAAAGTGCTGAACAAGCGCTTTGGATTATGTGAATGGGAGGATATGAGGGAGGAAAAATACAATTCTTTTGCAGAGGAAAGCAAATCTAAAGTTGTTTAAGCCCTTTTTGTATGAAATGATGTCCTCATAGTATTTGTTCTTCTCCAACGCTATTTAGCTACTCACGAACACCTCTTCAGCTGTTTAGTAGCTTTGGTCAGTAAGGGTTGGCGAGTGACACGATGAATGCGGTCATTGGTGAGAGGTGCGACTGCATCCATGACTTGCATGATTGATCTGTGGTAGTGTGTAGTTGCCACGTCTGGGTCAGTGAAGAATTGTGTGAGGAGAGGCGCCATGTCTCCCATGTTTGCCTCAGGCAGCAAAAAGTCTTGAAATGGCCGACAGCATGAGACCTTAAATTAGGTTGTAGGAATAGGAAAATTTCATGAGAATCAAGCTGTGGATAATCAATCAAGCTGTCATAACTTTTTATAGCGGAGTTACTCTTTAAAAAAAATATAAAAATAACAATGTAAGCGGCCCTGTATAATTTGTTCTTTTGAGAGAGAAACTATGGTTGTCTGTGGCTGAAATATGTGCTTAAAATACAATATTACACTCTGCAGAATAATGATCAGACTTTGCCAATAAAACCTCCATTGGGCATTCCATATTTTCAGGTAACGAGGAAACCTGGCAGAGCACAATAGCCTCAGCAGGGGCGAGGTGATGTGATAATCATGTCACTGAAGTACTGTACAGCTAATTAGGCTAGGTGAGCTCGCTGCACGGCTCCATTCCTGAGAAGCACCAGCAGGTGGCGCGGCCAGTCCCCCTCCAGTGACAGCGGCATCTCAAACACACACACACGGAAGGAGAGCTCCGAGGCTCCGTGCAGCACCTCCGCTGTGTGGGAAGCAGCAGCAGACTCACCGGCGGCGTCACACTAACCTGTGCTGCAATCTCTGGAGGCGGAGCAGCCCGTGCGGGGGGGGCGGAGCCAGTTCCCCGACAGAGTGCAGGCAGGAGGATTTTCTCACCTGGTGTAGAATATCTTTAACCTGTTATCTGCCTGCTCACCTTTGAGACTGGCTACTACCCCCCTGTCATAGTGGCCTCCTCCCTTCCCTATCCTGCTGGCAGCCAGTTCACGGGCACTGGAGGGACCCCCTGGAGGCGCCTATATGTGCATACGGTGGGTGCATCTGATTTCCTTCTTCTAGCCCCCTGTGCGGCGGCGGGTGTGGGCTGTGCCGGGGAGGGGGGGGGGGGGGGGTAGCAGTGATCAGGAAGTGGAGCTGCACCTTGTACCGAGCCATATATTGATGGAGGAGGGCTGATCGGGGATAGGCTGGCAGTCGCTGCCCCTTTACATTCTGCTGCCCATCATCAGTAGCAGCATGGGGACAGCTCTGAGCGGTGTGTGTGTTCGTTGTGGGCTTGTGTCTGTGCATTCGCTGCTGCACTGCAGCTGTTTATCTCCAATCTCATTAACCCTTCCCGTGCTGCGATCCCCTCTGCAGGGAGGGAGGGGGTGCAATCGTGGCACTCAGCAACAGCAATCTTCCGCAGCATTGATTGTTTCAGCATCTGTTTACAATATGTCGTGTGTGCGATCAGAAGCTGAGCCTATGGCAGCTAAAGGAGCTTCCGCTCTGACATTATATGGCGTGCCTTTTAGGCAGTTCAGAAAAAAAAATCAGAAAAAAACAAGTTGTGTATTCCCCCGCCTACTATACAGGAAGCAACTGCAGTAGGGCAAGAACATGTGTGTGTCTGTGGCTGCACACCCTTCCTTCCCCCAAGACTCCACTACACCTGGGTCACACTGGCCTCACTACTGTTTATGCTAGTTCAGATTTTTACTGTTGAAAAAAAAAAAAATATATTGCAAGTTTCCAAAGTCATGCTAGACTACATTTCACAACCGGATTGTCAGTGGTAAAACAGTGAGCTTGCTAGACAGACCAGTTTGTTGGGATTCAGAAAACTTTTGCTGGTATTGTCATAGGCAGCTACGTAATAATTATTTATGAGCAAAAAAAAAAATCTCTATTTTTTTAGTTCTATTAAAACTTGCCTGCTGGAAAGTGATTATAGATAGAATGTAACTACTGAATATTTTCAGAAGGGATGTCAATTAGAGAATGCTGAACTTTACATAGAGCTAATCAGAGGACAGGACAAATGCAGGGGCGTAGCAATAGGGGTTGCAGAGGTAGCAACCGCATCGGGGCCCTTGGGCCCTTCCTAAACCAAAGTATAAGCTGTTTATTGGTCCTGTGTTGGTAATGATCACTTCTATAGATGCTTTGAATGGTAGTAATCATTAACAAGCTGTTCCCCATCCCCTTCTGGCACCTCTGACACTGTAGATGACCTTGGCAGGTTTTGTTGCGCCGTATCAATTGCTACGTATAGAGTTCTTGGTGGGCCCCAATCTAAAACTCGCACCGGGGCCCCGAGATTCATAGCTACGCCACTGGACAAATGATTAACTGCCAATTTATTCAATCACTCCTTGGAATCTGATGCATTAGCTTCATGCAAAGTCCCAGTTCACCTCCTCCAGTACTTGTGTTGAAAACAAAACTAAGAAGTTGAATTGAAGATAGCCATAGTCCTTGTTCCTCCCCATATCTGACTTCTGCAAATATCCATTTGATGTTGTCTTGAGTTTCTTTTTTACTTGTCAGTTATTACAATGTGTAGTTGCATATAGAATTGATAAAAACTGAAATGTCAACCGTGTGATTTCTCAATTGAATTGCATCTCCATTCAATCTCCATTCAATGAGTTGTGATAGAGTTTTCAGTGTGATCAGGTTCCCGCAGCCTTTTGGTGTTTTGAAACTTGTTTTTGTCAATGGGAAGCCTGAACTAAGCATACACCTTATTGATTTTGCAGTGCTAGTCTAGTTTTAGGGAACCCAGCAGGAAACCTCATTGGGAAATTCCGCTAACATGATTGGATGGACAGCACCCTTAAAGGGAACCTAAACTGAGAAGGATATGGATTTTTCCTTTTAAATAATACCAGTTGCCTGACTCAGAATCAGAATCAGAATCATTTTATTTCGCCAAGCATGACTGGGTCAAGCCCGGAATTGGGTTTGGCACAAGGAGCGGTACATAGAAGGAAAGGCAGGAAAAACGTTAGAATGACAGTAGTACCTTATACACAATATAGACATACACAATATACAATCAACATTAGAACATATAGCTCAGTATTCCTCTTTCAAAAACAAAAAAACACTGCTGAAGTCTACCGCTCTTATGCAGGTGGCAGGGCGCTGATGGAGGGTGGTAGAATGTTCAGGGAGTTCAGGAGGCTAACGGCCATCGGGAAGAAAGAGTTCTTGTGTCTGGTGGTCTTGGTGGGGATGGCCCGGAGTCTCCGACCCAGTGGAAGTGGGGTGAAAAAACAGTGGCCTGGGTGAGAGAGGTCACCTGCAATCCTCAGTGCCCTGGCTTGCAGTCTCGTTGTATACAGGTGGTCAAGTGGGGTCAGAGGTCTCCCAATGATCCTCTCCGCCGACCTAATGATCCTCTGTAGTTTGTGCCTGTCACTGACGGTGGCTCCCGCATACCAGACCAAGATGGCGGAGCAGAGGATAGATTCAATGGTGGCAGTGTAAAAGCATTTTAGAATCTCCTGCGCCATGCCGAATTTCCGCAGTTGGCGTAGGAAGAAGAGTCTCTGCTGGGCTTTCCGTTTGGGTTGACGTGATGTTGACTCTCCAACTCAGATCGCTGGAGATGTAGGTGCCCAGCAGGCGGGCGCAGGGCACTATGGCCACCTCAGTGCCATCGATGTAGATGGGCGGTGGGGTAGGAGGCGACTTCCTAAAGTCAATTATAAGCTCGACGGTTTTGGCCGTGTTGAGCACCAGGCTGTTCTCCTTGCACCAGTGGCATAGTCTTTCCACCTGCTGCTGGTAATCCTGGATGTTGTCCTTGGTGACGAGGCCGACAATGGTGGTGTCATCCGCAAATTTTACGACTTTGACAGAGTCTATCGTGGATCTGCAGTCATTTGTGTAAAGGGAGAAGAGCAGCGGGGACAGGACGCAGCCCTGGGGTGTACCTGTGTTGGTTGTCACTTCTCGTGAGTAGATGTCCCCCAACCTGACAACTTGGGATCTATTAGAGAGGAAGTCAATGATCCATCGACGTAGGGTGGGGTGGACCCCAAGTGTGGCCAGAACATTCTGGAGGGTGCGTGGGCATATAGTGTTAAATGCCGAGCTGAAGTCTAATAGCAGTACTCTGACATACGCATCCTTCCTGTCTAGATGGTTGTGGATGTATTCCAGACAGATGTTAAGAGCATCATCAGTGGACCTATTTGCCCTGTAGGCGAACTGGAGTGGGTCTAGTAGGGGCAGGGTGGATAGCTTGAGGTTGGATAAGACCACTCTCTCTAGGGACTTCATGATAACGGACGTCAGGGCCACAGGCCTGTAGTTGTTGAGGTCGGAGATGCCTTGTTTCTTGGGAACAGGAATGATGGTGGACCTCTTGAAGCACGCAGGGACTCTGCCCTCTGTCAGTGACCTGCTGAAGATGGCAGAGAGGATGGGGGCAAGTTGCTCCGAACAGGCTTTGAGGCAGGCTGGGGACACGCCGTCGGGTCCCGAGGCTTTCCTGGCATTTAGCTTGGACAGGAGGCGCCGAACGTCTGCCTCCCCCACTTCCAGGCGGAGTGAGTCCTCACTTGGTTCGCTGTACGTGGGGGCTGGGGGGGGAGTAGGAGGTGATGGGTGCTCCCCAGGCTCAGCCTGCCTTTCAAACCTGTAGTAGAATTTGCTTAGTTCTTCAGCTAATTCAGGGCTGGGTGTAGCATGTTGCGGGGGAGGCTTGTAGTTGGTGGCAGCCTTAAGCCCTTGCCATACAGCTCGTGAGTTGTTTGAGCGCAGGTTCTGCTTCATCCTCTCAGCAAACTCCTTTTTTGCAGCTCTCAGCTCTCGCTTCAGAGCGTTCCTCGCCATCCTGAATTCCTCCTGGTTTCCCGCCTTGTGAGCCGCCTCCTTACGTTTCCGCAGTAGCCGTAGCTTGTTGGAGAACCACGGTTTGTTATTCGGGTAGACCTTGAAGGATTTGGTTGGGACGCAGGAGGCCTCGCAGAAGCTGATGTAAGAGGTGACGTTGTCCGCCCACTCGTCCAGGCCTGGAGCTGCCAGGGATTCCCAGTCCGTGCAATCAAAGCAGGCTTGAAGGTGGAGCTTGGCCTCGCTGGACCACACCCTGGAGGACTTCACGACCGGTTTTGCTGATTCCAGGAGCCTTCTGTAGGTGGGGATGAGATGAACAAGGCAGTGGTCGGAGGAGCCAAGTGCCGCCCCAGGGATAGCCTTGTAGGCATTCTTCAGTGGCGTGTAGCAATGATCGAGGGTGTTCGGGCCTCTGGTAGGGCAGGCAACATGCTGGTGGTAGCGTGGCAGCTCTTGTCGAAGGTTTGCCCTGTTGAAGTCCCCCATGACTATGAACAGCGAGTCTGGGAGGGATATCTCCCACTGCGAGATGGTGTCGCTGAGGGAATTCAAGGCAGATTTGGTGTCGGCATCAGGGGGAATGTACACTCCGACAAGGACATAGGAGGAGAACTCCCGTGGTGAGTATACTGGCCTGCAGTTCACGAGAAGAAGCTCTACGTCTGGGGAGCACTTCCTGTCGAGTACTGGTGGGGTGGGGCACCATGAGGAGCTGACGTAGAAGCAGATGCCACCGCCTCTTTTCTTCCCAGAGAGTGAAGGGTCGCGGTCACCTCGTATGAGGCTGAAGCCTGGAAGGTGTAGGGCATTCTCCGGGATGTTCTCATGTAGCCAAGTCTCCGTGAAGCAGAGTACTGGGGTGTTCCTCCCGAGCTCCCACCTGCCACAGAGGAGACGCAGTTCATCCAGTTTGTTAGGGAGAGAGCGGACATTTGCTAGGAGTACTGAGGGGATGGCTGACCTCAAGCCCCTCTTCCTGAGTCTTACGCGTGCCCCAGCTCGGCAACCCCTTCGCCGCCAGCCTGCACTGGGCCAGGGGGCGGAGTCCAGGACTTGCTGTATGTAGTTCTGGACCCGATTTGGCAGGAGATTGGCCTCAGGGAGGGGTGGGCTGCGATGTTCCCACCGCAGAAGTTGCTCCCTGGAGTACGTGGTGCGTGTGGTGGTGGTGTGGGGGGCGGGGGCGTGGCCGATGGCGGGAGTGGGGTGCCTACGGGGGGTGGAGAAGCCTGGCATTGCCCCGAGTCGCCTGATATGCTGCTGTGGATGCGGCAGCATACAGTCTATCACATGAGCGGTGCAATAGAGTCCCTCTTATGAGCAGTGCGATACAGTCCGTCACGTGAGCGGTGCAATACAGTCCATCATATGTGCGGTGCAAACAGCAGTGCAATACAGACAATCACATGTGCAGTGCAATACAGTCCATCTTATGAGCAGTGCAATACGGTTCACCAATGGGAAGTGTAATGAGCAGTGCAATATAGTCCGTCACATGAGCGGTGCCGTACAGACCACAGTCCATCACATGGGCAGTGCCATACAGTCTGACACATGAGTAGTGCAATGAACTCCATCACATAAGCAAGAAAAAAAAAAAAAAAAAAAAAAAAAAGTTTAAGCTGACAGTCCGTACAGATAACGATTATAAAAAGACAATCCATAACACACACAACAGTCCATGCTCAGGCATATAAGGCAGTAGTGTCAGTTCGGAGTGTGCAGTTCAATGAGTGCAGGAAGCATGAGATGAGGAGATGTGTGCAGGCAGCAAGCAGGTGAGGAGAGCAGGGTTCTTACCAGCCCTGCACTGTATCTGCAGCACCGAGAAGTGCCATGATCCAGGGCTCTGCGATGGTCAGGAGGATCCTAGTGGCAGGATGCTGGATGGTGGCTGCTAGGGAGGTTGAGGCATCCCGGTGTAACTGTCTGCGGAAGGGTCAGAGGGGGGAGCCGTCCTTGTGCATTGTCGTCTCTCCACGTGGGTGGCCTGGTAGGTTGACTAGCCAGAGGCAGGGGGGCAGCGGGGATGCAGAAGGCTTGCAGCGGCCTCCTGACGGCGAATGTCTCTCTGTCGGCAGGCTTCCCTGGTTGCTGGAGAAGGATGGCTACTGTTGCCTGGCCGACGATGTCCTGGCCAGCAGCCAACTGCGGGGGTTGACTGTGTAGTGACGACGGTGAGCCGGGGACTACTCCACGTGGGTGATTGCGCGGCTCTCCTGCGATGAGCTCCCCTGTGATGTTCAGGTCACCGGCTCCAGCTCCTCTGTGATGCGGTGCTGGGCTCCCTGCGATGCGTCCCTTGCTGTGCTGAGCCGGTTCCCCTTTGCTCAGCAGAACTGCGGTTGTGCGCCGGGGGAACTTGGATTCCACGTGGGTGGCCTGAGCGTGATCCGACCCCGGAGCTTCGGCGGCGAGGTAGTCTGCCCGATGCAGGCTTAGACCCGGAGCATGTGTGCTATCCACACTTAGATGCACTTACGTGCATCTATGGGCTGCAATGTCCCGGGTTAAGCGGAGAAAAAAGGAGGAAAAGAGAGGAGCTCTGTGCCATGGCTGCCGTTCAGCGCCATCTTAGATATCACTCTCCTGCTGATCCTGTGTCTCTAATGCTAGGAATACACGGTGCGTTTGTGCGCCGGAATCGAGCCGCTGTCTCAATACCGGCGCGTCCGCACGGGCATTTCCTAATGTTCCGTGCGTTTCTTCTATTGTTCTCCCCGCCGGTATCGAGCACGGAATCAATCCGGCGAGGTATCGGACAGGTCGGAAATTATCAATCGAGCCATCAGCGGCTCGATTGATTTCAAACGCACAGTGTATTCCCAGCATAATTTAGCCACAGCCCCTCAACAGCGTACATTTGAATACGGCGCTGGTAGACTTGGGCGCAGGATCCAGCTGTTAAATGGCTGGTCCTGCTTCTGCACAAGTCCGGGACGCTTTAATTACTATTCCCCCTCCAGGCCGACATGGATAGTGGGGGAATGAAATAATTCGGCTTCCAGCGATTGCTGGAGGCCGAATTATTGTGTTTTTTAAACAACTTCGGCTCCGTCTTCTGACGGAGCCGACCTTCCTCACTGAGCGCCGCTATAGACTGATTCCCATTACAGTCTATGGCGGCGCTGGCTGCGCCCAAAGCTAGCAGCGCCCAAAGCTAGCAGCGCTGAAAAGCACTGCTCCGCCTCAACAAGCATGCAGATCAGGTGCTCTGACTTAAGTCAGACTGCATTAGCTGCATGCTTGTTCAGGGACTGTGGCTAAAAGTATTAGAGACACAGGATCAGCAGGAGAGTCAGGCAACTGGTATTATTTAAAAGGAAAAATCCATATCCTTCTCAGTTTAGGTGCCTCTTTTCCATGGGTAGTTGAACTGTGTGCTCAGAAAGCAGTTACCAGGCGGCAGCAGCAAGAGTTTGAGAGGCTTTTCACTGCCTATCAACTGCCTGTGGAAAAGAGGCCTTAAAGCGGAACTGTAGATTCCTAATAAACACATTGGCCTCGATTCATAAAAATGTGTTCGGTGAAATAAATCAGTGCGGGGAAACTCCGCGCTCGGTATTTCAGACTTCTGGGTGGTCCTTCATAAAATGTTGCCAGTTGCGATAGCAGAGCGGAGATTTCCCGCTGTAGGCAGGTGGTGGGCTGTCGGGAGCCTTGCGGAAACACAGGAGCTGGCTGAGTTCCTCAGTGCGCTGCTCTCTCTCTGCTGCTGCTTGGGAGGTCTGTCCCATTGACTTACATGTACTCCGCGCGCTTATCGCTACATCCGAGCAAGCGGTATTTCCCGTCTGCATACCGCTTGCTCTAATTTTTATGAATGGACATTTTGTTACATTTCCGCCTAGAATCGCCGCATAAGGCGGTGATTTATCACTCTGCTCCGGAATGTCAGCTCCGCATGCGGAAACAGCCTTTATGAATACACATTTTGTTCAGTGTTCGGTAAAATCGTCTGTTTTCAGCATTTCCGCATGCGGGAATGCTTTATGAATCGAGGCCAATGTTTCACTTACCCGGGGCTTCCCTAAGCCCCCAGCAGCTGTCTTCTCCCGCGCCGCTCCTCAACGAGCCTCCGTTCGCCCGCCGCCAGCTAGTTTCGGTTTCGCCACCGGGCCACTGCGCCTGCATGGCTTTGGCCACGCGTATCCTTTCTTTGCATTCCCCGCTGTTGTAGAGGGGATCGCGAAGAAAGTATACGCTTGGCCAGAGCCGCGCTGGCATCGACTTGCAAGACGAGGTACGGGGCCGAGCGGCGGCGGGGGAACGGAGACTCGTTGAGCAGCGGGACAGGACAGCTGCTGGGGGCTTGGGGAAGCCCCAGGTAAGTGAAACACTGTGGGCTCGATTCAGTAAATGGTGCTAACCCAGTTAGCACGCCTAAAGGCTTTGGGCGTGCTAACTAGGGTGCTGAGTAGTTAGCACATACAAACTACTTAGCACCGTAGTTAGCGCATGCAAACTCAGCACCGTAGTTAGCACATGCAAACTACTACTTAGCACCGTGCTAACTAGGGTGCTAAGCTCCATGGTTAGATACCCCTGGTCTTGCTAATTATGATCTCGTAAAAGATAGAATATTTGGCAATTTAAATTAAATCTGAGCTCTATATATTATGTGACGATCATTATATTATTGTTAACAATACCTCTCATCTTCCACAGTGATAATTGATGCTGAAGCTACTGTTGGAAAAGTTAGAAGGCGCACTGCTACACTGCATATTCTGTCATGTGGTCCTTTTCTTTGTTGAATAAACACAGATTTTTTTTTTTTAAAAAAGCTAGGGTGCTAAGTAGTTTACATGTGCTAACTACGGTGCTAAGCAGTTTACATGTGTTAACTACTTAGCACGTGCAAAGCATGTTAGCACATGCAAAGTGGTTTTTCACTGGTGTGCTAACACTTAGCACCCTTTTCTGAATCAAGCCCTGTGTTTATTTTAAATCTACAGTTCCGCTTTAAGGCTCATTCACACTTGAGCGTTTTGCCAGCGATTTCGGCAAAACACTCAAACCATAGCACTTTTGAAAGCGCTAGTGCAATGAAACCCTATGGGCCCGTTCTTACTTGGGCGATTTGTGCTAATCGCCCAAAAATGCTAAACGCAAACGCGTAGCCTGTACCATTTTCAGGCGATTTCCTGACGATTGCGTTTCAGTGCTATAGAAGCGCTAAACGCGATCGCAAAAATATCGTCAAGTGTGAATGGTTAATCGCATAAAATTGCCAAAGCAAAAGCGCTAGCCTAATGGGCCCTTAGGTTTTAGGTTGTAGTAAACTATGCCCACATTATTTGGCCAGTCGCAAGGCTTTGTGCTGTAGAGGGTGTTGTGATTGGAGAACTGTTTCCTGTTGGTTCCTCTAAACTAGACAAGCAGCATTTTTTTTTTTTAAGGGGATTTGTTTGATCGAATGTGCAGGAGTTCTGTTGCTCCCAACATATCCAGTCAAGCCACTTTGAATTGATTTTGGGCAGTTTATCAGTCAAACGTATGACTGGATATGTGGGAAAATTTCTGTATGAGTAGGCAGGGGAGGAGTGGTGGTGACAGATTTGCACTGCATTAAGCATTGCTTGCTTTTGTTAGATTTTTATGTTTTACACCTATGGTGTTGTAGATGTATGTTCACTCTTCTGCACTGCTGCCAAATGTACTCTCCATCTAGTAATGTGGCGCCGTATACAAAATGCATCCAAGTGTAGTGTCAGAGCAAGGGAGAATAAGGCCCCTTTTGCTCTCAGTCATAACTGAAAGAAAACGGATTTTCAAAGTAATGTTCATGTTTTTCTGCAGCTCAGTTCCCACTGTACGCGTTTTAACTGAAAGTTTTTGCACAATGCACTGCTATGTAAAAAATGCACACTAACGCACAGCAACGCATTAGCCTCCCTGGTGTTATGATTATTTCTGGATTTAGGGTCTAAAAGTCAGCTTTTAGACCCTAAAAACAAGAAAGAAAAAATGCCACAGATCTGCAGCAGCCCCTGCATATAACTCACTCAGGCATGGGATCACTGCTCTGAGCTGCAAATTTCTGCCCCAAGCCTGACTCAGGATCACCCTAACAAGCTGCACCCCCTTTCTCACATGGCCCTGGGTTTAGTGCCTGCCTTTTTCAGTAGTTACTCCTCTGATCAGGAACACGTTTATTCTGTCATTGCCTGCTGTACAGACTTGCATTGCTGTAGGCTACAGTCTTGCCAAGGAGCTTGGCCTGAGCTTTGCATTAGTCTGTAATACATAACAGTTGAATTCAGGGGGGACATGCTAAATTTAAACTAAAAATAGACTTTACAGCCATAGTTTACCTTCACAGGTTTTTCATTGTTAGGAAAGTGAATAGGGAACTATGCTATGACTCGCACAATCTTCATATTTGTTATTGCCATTCCAGAGATGTCATTGGAAGATTTAGTTATATGACCATGGGTTTAATCACAAATCGGGCATCTGCAGGAGGGCAGAGGGTGTTCCCCCAGCTAGTAAGCTGCTCTCACTCCTCAGCACAAAGCAGATCGCCTGCCCTGCCCATCGGTTCTCTCTGCAGGTTCTTTGTTGCCAGCAATGCAGCTCAACAAAGTCTCATTATCTTCCTTCCCACTTTGAGACAAATCTTTAAACCCTTCCCATTCCCTCAAAGCTTTACTAAGGCATGTGTACGTCTCATCACCCTACTCTACCTACACAAATAAACCTTTCACTGCTCTTATTTAACCAATTGTGCCCTGAGCCCACTAACGCAGTTGTGTCCGCTTTTCAGCTGCACATCAATGTTACAGGTGCTGAAAAGCGGACAAAACTGCGCACAACTGCGTTAGTGAGCTCAGGCCCTTAGGAAAGATATCAGGGAGGGTATATGTTTTTTTTTTTTTTATCCAATGTGGAGGGGCAGGGAGGTAAGACACTGCTGAGTTATAGTGCTGCAGTGCAGGTTACAATCTGCTAGCAGAATGGGGAGGAGGTGGGAGGGGTCAGATGATCATTAGGGCCTGAGCCCACTAACGCAGTGGTGTCCGCTTTTCAGTTAGTGCTGGAACCCACAAGAGCGCTTTTCAGAGCATTTAGGGAGCTTATGCTCAGCTAATGTTAACGCATGTGCCAACTTCCACTGGAATGTTTGCGATTCCCAAAATCGCAAGCGCAGGACATGCAACATTTTGTTAGCGTTTCAATGTAAAGTATATAATCACTGGCGTAATCGCTGATCAAAACTTGCATGGAGCGATTTTGCTAGCGTTTTAAAGTTACTGTACACTGTAACAAAATTAAAAATAAATGAAAGGACCAATCAGACTTTAAAACGCTAATCGCTACACAACCGCTGGCAAATTGATTATACTTTCTAAAATCGCTCCCTAAAACGCTCATGAAATCGCATACAAACTTGCTTATACAAAACGCTAGCGATTGCGATTAGCGATAGCATTTTGTAGTGTGTTCCAGGCCTTAAACATCAATGTTACAGATGCTGAAAAGCGGACAGAAGCTGATACAACTGCACACCACTGCGTTAGTGGGCTCAGGCCCTCACTGTGCTTGCATGGAGAGACAAGATGGTATCCCTTCCTAGCTGCTTCTTGACTACCTCATGTGGGTAGGAGAAGTTTGTAAAGTAACCAGGGACCTGGTCTGCTCAATAAAACTGCATGGTTCAGGAAAAGGAGCTGCAGGACTCAGCCAGCCAGATGCTTTCAATACAGTATAATCTCATTATAATAAACTCTCAGGTATAGTAAACTACCTAGTGGCTTGATAGTGTACTGGTTAAGGGCACCACCTTTGATATGGGTGACCAGGGTTTGAATCCTGGCTAGGGTCAATTCAGTAAGGAGTTCAAGACAAGACTCTCTAATGGCCCATACTCACGAGGGACTTTTGTCGCCTCAACACGCGGCGCGCGCGTGTTGCGGCGACAGGTCGCCCCCGTGAGTATGGGCCGTCGCGCGCGCGCACCCCGAACTGTCGCCCGTCGCTCATGTCGCCATGCGATTGAAAGTTTCAATCGCATGGCGACAGTCGCCGCCGCACCTCCCCCGCAACTGTCGCTAGTCCACGTGAGTACGCGGACTAGCGACAGCAACCTCCATTGTGGTAAATGGAGCTTCCGGCGGGGGGAGGAGGAACGTCGGCGACAGCTTCCGTCTCGCCGCTGGTCCCTCTTCCGCGTGTGATTTATGATCCGATTAAATCGATTTGTTTTGCAATGGCAAATCGAATTGAATCGAATCCTGATCGGACATGTTGGATTTAATCAGATCGTAAATAGAATCGTAATCGAATCGTATAAAGAATCGTATCGTGTAGATTGGGCTTTAGGGAGCAACACCTGGTATAGTAAATGCGTATATAATAAAACTTCTGTTATAGTACACATGGTTTTTTGGCCTCTATGTGACGCTGACTGGATATAGTACACAGAAGAGCTCCCCTGGTGGCTGCAGCACATCTAAAGGGATGACTGGGATGCCCAGGACAGAAAACCTGAGTGATACACGCAGCTCTCTGCCTGCCTGCTGACCTGCTCCATGCTGGTAAGTGACATTTACCGAGCTTAGTGAATTGAGGCATGTTTGTTTGGTAAATTACCGAACTTTTGCCTCATGTAGGAAGACTTTAGTGAATTTGGAAAAAAAAAGTGTAAAATACCGAATGAGGTAAATTAACGACCAAAATGATTTTACCGAACTGCCCATTGTGAATAGAGCCCATTGTTACTACTTCCACTTTGCAATCTTTCCTTATTAGCGTTGACGCTGCTGGTACCCCATGTGAAGCGCAGTACAGGCTACTTTTACTTGTAGTGCAGATCAAAGCAGGCCTATTCATTGCAAAACTAAGGAGAGTAGAGTGCGAAGTTCTGCCCGTAGAGGTATCAGAGCCATTCACATTACAGATGAGTGGCTTATTATGATTAGCTGCATTTTGAAGAGTGGCTTTATGATTGGCTCAAGTGTGAGCAGAAAGTTCCGCCTGAGGAGGTATAAGGAGCAAGGATACTGTACTAGCAATTTGTCCAGCCTGGCTATGCAGCCCTAATGGCCCATACTCATGAGCTACAAATGTAGCTAGTCGCTAGCACACAGAAGCGTGTGCGCGACAGATCGGCGACCGCGCCAATCGCCTGGCGACAGGAGCGACGGTTCGGGGCGTGCGCTATACTCACAGGCGACAATTGTAGCCTGTGAGTATGGGGCTTTAGGTATACTTGACCTCGTAGTCCACCAGATGTGCTAGTACTGTACCTCCAGCAGGAGAACAGAGTTGCTCTCTTGCAGTAGAGAATGTCTGAGGAAAATCTTTTAAAAACTAGGCCATTTCCGATTGATATTTGATCAAAATATTGGTTCGGCATTGTTCAGGAATGCCCATTCCTTGAGCGAGCAATGCTGGAAGGAGGGGGAGGGGAGGATCACCGGATGCAGTGTTTTCAGCAACATTCCCCGTTTCCACTATCGCGAATCCACATGCGTTGTCTGCATGCGGATTCGCATAGCCAGTGCAAGTGGATGGCCCTGTTTCCACTTGTCAGTAATCCTGAGTGTTGTTCTGTACTATGCGAATTGCCGCTAATAGGGAAATGGCATGCGTATTTTACTGTGATTTCGCATGCGATTTCGCATAGAAAGTAATGTTAAATCACACAGGCAGTGACATGGTTAAAATCGCATCAATACTAACCAATGTTCGTGGAAAGGAGGCCTGAGCCTCCTTTCCACAAAACTGTTGAGCTTTGTGCTCAGCAAGCAGTTACCAGGCAGAACTAAGCAGCTATCATTCAGCAACGAGGAGTTACTAGGCAGCAGTGAGAAGTTGAGAGAGTTTGAGAGGCATTTCACTGCCTATCAGCGGTCCCTGGAAAGGAGGCCTGAAAGTCTTGGAGAGCTCTGACTTCTGAGCTGTATTGTGTTTTTCTTTTGCAGAAAACGGTTCAGGACAGGTCAAAAGTTCACTGCCTGTTCTGCAAAAACGTTTAGAATGCTGATTAATGTGTAAACTGCAAGTATTAGAGTGATGCAATGTTATATAAAAAAACAAAACAAAAAAAAAGCCGTGTAACTGAAAATAAAAATGAGAATATTTTTTTTCTTTTTGGCTACCAATGTTCTAGTAATTATCCGTACTACACAACCAATTCATTGCTTTTTTTCCCCCTCCTGACATCAGTCAGGAAGTGAACTCTTTCATCCGGAAAAGAATAGATAAAATGTATTCTTAAAAACGTTCACGCAATTGCTGCACACAGCTTTTTTTGTGAGCATTTTACGTTTTCCTATACCTTCCATTCGCCTCAAAAATGGCCCTTGCCGCGCTTATCTGAGCAGATCGGAAACGAACCACTCAGATGTGAATTTTGTCATAGAGAATCATTGCACAAGCGCTTTTAGGGCGATTTTGAAAATCACCAGTGCTTTAAAAGACTCAAACGCCCCTAGTGTGAACGAGCCCTCGGGAGGGATTTCGCTCTTTTTTTTTAAGCGCTGGTGATTTTTAAAAATTGCCTTGAAAGCGCTTCTGCAATGCTGCTCTATGTGAGTGTTCTCACATGAGCGATGAGCTTTCTATCCAATCGCAAAGGCGGGTCCTGAACCCTTTTCTGAGCGCTTGCAATTCAATAGAAAAGATAGGAAAATCAGTTGAAAAAGCGATTTGTAAAGTGATTTTCCGAGCGCTTTTAATGAATAAATACATTGTATGTATTCATTTCTGGGGCAAAGAGTTCACTGAAAAAAGTGAAAAAACATTGCTGCACAAAAGCGCTTAGAAAAGCGCTTTTCTAAGCGCAAATCGATATGAAAGCACTTAGGAAAATGCTTGAAAAATCACTCCATAAATCGCTCAGTGCTTGCGAAAGCACTGGCGATTTATAATGTGAACAAGGCTTTAGTGATGAAAACAGACAAAGTGAAATCTTCTCTTTTGAGAGTGTCGAGTATTACAGCGATTGAAGAAGGGGTAGAGTCCTATTTAGAAACACGCTGATAGGCTGAACACCATTGGAGTGCTGTTTCTGTTTTTTCTTTCTTTTTCAGAAGTAAGGGCTTACTTCCACTGGGAGCCGCAGCTGTTTCCGATTCGGCCACGGCTTCCATTCTGATACGTAGCTGTAACCCAGATCAGTAAGCCGGGCCATGAGCTGCTATAGTGATTAGTCTGCGTGCTGCAGAAATCTGCAGTATGCCATCTAGATTCACACCAAAGTGTGATCTGGACAGCGGGCCATGTTATAGATAGACCATTTCCTCGCTCCTCTTGCCTGCGGGGAAACTCTGCAGATAAGGTCCAAATTCGGGCACAGAGGAAATAGTACCTAAATGGATTTTTCTGTTGTTTTTCAATGTCCCACTAATTGGCAATAAGCTGCTACCTGAGTGCAAATTGTGGGGTAGAGGGCAGTGCAAGGTTTTATGGTTTTTTTTTTTTGCAGTGTGATAAGCTGCACCACACACAGGGGTTGATACACTGTTGCAACTTGCGCTGTGTACACACAACACGTGTTGCTAGTATAATGCACATTATGCTAATTGCACAATGACCAACGCTTGCATTGTTTACATCACACAGGTTGCACTACCTGCGCACGAACCCTACAGTACTAGCGTACATACCAGTAAAACTGCTGTGAGCTATGTTGTAGGGCCTTAGGTCTCTGGTACACTTAAAATATGGCATGAGAATATGTGTAAGATAATTATTCTTTTTATTGCTCACAGAGAGGTTACTATTAACCTCTCTTTTCAAAACTGATGTAGACATTTTTTTGGTTTGATTTGATCTAATAATGAAAGGGGGGTGCGTTTTGACACCCTTTGCGTTTCCATGAATGACAATCTTCTAATTTATTTTTCATTTGCATTATTTAATAAAATTTCTCAGTACAAGTGGCAGTTATCTGTCTGTTGCATTCAGTGGCCTGGCAGCTGTGATTATGGGACAGGTGAAATAAGTGTTGTAACTGCCGCAAATCACAATTACACACTGTGGGATTCTAGTTATAGTGTGGTCTTTGACAAGCTAGTGATAGAACTGACTGAATCATTTTACCTTACAAATAAAGCTTTATATATAATGACAGAGGAGAATCCTAGCTGTCATAAAGACGTGCACTGTTATTTCAGCTATATGTTCAATGGCTGGTTTTCTAGTCACATAAAAAGAAAAAAATTCTAAAATGAGCTTAGGGTTGGATTTAAGTTCTCCTTCTTGATAAAGGAAACCTCCACTTTCTTTGAATTTTTAATGTCTCATTGATAACAAAATCAGCTTGTTATTTAATACTGTTATTAAAAAAATAATTAATCCAGCTGTGCATTTCTAATGCTGGGAATACACATTTCGTTTCTGGCGCTCGATTCTCCTCTCGATCGTTTTTGCCGCTCAATTCTGCAGTCGATTCTCTTATCTTCCCCTTGTTTTTCTTATCTATCGAACCATCTAAAAAACGAACAGCGTATTCTCAGCATAAGGCCCCCTTCACTTGGGAGGCTGAGCTGCACGCTTGTTGGGTACTTCAGCCTCCCATCTGTCAGCCACGGAGCACCGTTCAGCTGCAACTTCCTGTAGCCAAATGGCAGTGTTTGCAACCTCACATGTGTCAGCATTTGAAGGTATTTGCGATTTATTCAGGTTGTCGGTATTTGACTTGCAGTGCGGTTACCCAGCTGTGAAGAAAAAAACAAATGTGTGGGTCTGTGACAGCATGGGGGATGGGCCTGGGCAACCGTGTATCGGGGGTGGGAGGAAGTAGTGATTAGAAAATGATACTTTTATTTTACTGACATAATAAACCTTTCATTTGAGGACTAAGATAGACTTTCTGAAGCAATGAAGGTCTACTTTCTACAAATTTGGAACTGATCATCTAGTTTTAGCAGGCAGACACTCCCACTTAGCACTTTCTGTCATGCACTAAGGGCCCGTTTCCACAAGCTGCAGATCCATGCCGTATCTGCAGCGTTTTCCCTCAGACGAGTCGGACGGGTAACCGCCGCCTATTCTGAACGGCATAGTGCAGTTTCCTGCAGCACACACCTGAATCACTTAAGAGCCTATTTCCATGGAACCCCAATCCGGGCCAAATCTGCAGCGTTTCCCTGCATATGAGAGGGGTGGATAAACGCTGCCTATCTCTTCAATGGTTTGCCATCCAAATCACACTGTGGTGCGTTTCTGGACGGCATTTCTGCAGCAAGCAGCTGAAGCACTATATCAGTGCATGGCACGGCTTAGCAATTCAGGCTACGCAGCGAACAGGAGCCACGGTCGCAACTCCTAGTGGAAGTAAGCCCTTACAGCAATTTAAAGAAATTTCCTTTAACTGAAATAAAGTACATTGTAGTACAGAGCAGGTTAACACAAGAGGAAATGGGTATTTAACACTGATAGATTTTCACAGAGCAGAGATCTGAGACAGTTTAACCTGATGTGATCAGTCAATCCGGTTTGCGAGATTGTAAGTAATTAAAAAGTAATTATTGATTTGTTCCCTTAATCGGGTCAATTAGGACACTTTCTCTCTTCAGATATGATCATAAAATCCAACATTCTGATCAACAAAATTCTATATTCCAATCGGTCATAAAAACGTTTCACATTGATTTTCTCCACAAACTGTGTGGTTTCTGTACACTTTGGTCGTAAAAATCTGATCAAATGATCACATCTAAAGCCCCTTAAAGCCCCTTTCACACTGGCGCATTGCGTTGGCCTATTTTGCCGCAGACCAACGCTACACCAATGAAAGTCTAGGGGCACTTCATACTGGATGCGATGCACTCTTCAGGAAGTGAGTGCCCGATTTGCCACAATATGTGCGGTGAACACGGTAATCCCTGAAGGCTATTTTTAGTGGTGTGATGCGATCATCACACCACAACGCTAGTTAGCAGTGTGAAGCCGTCCTAAGGGAAATAAAGTACCATTAATGGGCACATCGGGTCTTGTCACTCTCCTTTTTAATACATTCCTTCCTTTTACTGTTATATCAGAACTGAGGTGCAGATCATCTAAGTAGTATTATTAATGTGAAAGTTTGGGTGTTTGTTACTCGATCACTCAACAATGGCTGAACGGATTTGAATGCAATTTGGCACACACATACATTACCAGGAATATCATATAGGATACTTTTTTTATCCTCCTAACCAAAAAGTGGGTGGCGACAAATACAAATTTCACTGGGAAAATGTAAACATCAGCCATTCTTACACTGTTAATGGCAGAGTTCTCAAACTTTGCACTGTTGGTCACTGGGTGACTGGAATTAATACTCAGAAAAGTGGGTGGAGCCTACAAAAGCCAAACAAAATTCACCTATTGCTTTTCAAGGGGATTATTTAATTGCTGCCATTCTTGCGCTGTTAATGGCACAAGCCTCAAACCTGGTACAGTTGGTCATTGGGTGACTGGGGTTCAAATTCAGAAAAGGGGGTGGAGCCACAGCCAATCAGATTTGTTTTATTTCAATGCAAATTATTGATGCCAAAGACCGCAAAGCTCACAAACTTGGTCATTGAGTAATTGTGTGTTAGGGCTAGAAAAAGTGGGTGGAGCCAACACTAGCCAAATACATACCCGGGCAACGTTGGGCCATCAGCTAGTAGATATATAGTGGACATGTACAGACTTTTGGTAAATTTAAAGGCACACATGAGCAATTAGCCAGAAGATATTGGGTCTGTTGAAGCTGGGAATATCCTCAGCAGCTTTTCATTTCAGTATTTATTTTGGGTTTCAGGTTAGACTGAAGCTTATTTAGCTGGGATCCACAATCCAATAGGTACACAAGGTACTCCAGTACCACACTGGGGGCTGAGGAACCCCTTTAGTTAACCTTGTGCTTGAGCCTAGTTACTTTATACAAAATTAAGCGTAACATAATTTCCAATATAACTCAAATGTCTCGTAAGTGGGAAATTGCTTGCAGTATACTTGTAGAATTTTGTGTGGGAGGCTAGACTGTGTGGGAGATCCCTACTATGCTGTAGGCTTTGAAGATATTATGTGGGCAGTGCCATTTGCTTTTGCTTTGGTATTGCTAGTATTACCATTAGTCACATTCATGCAGAGTTGGCATTGATCTCTCTTCCTGTCTTTTATTTTCTGCACATATCAAAGACATGGAGAGGAAGTTTATCAGCATACAGTAGGTGTGTGTACAGTATAAGGTTTCTAGCACACCATTAAGGCACACCAATGTGTCGTTGTGCAAGTCTGCTTGTGTCACTGGAAATTAGGTGTGAAAGGTGAGTCAAAGACATTATGAAATGTTTCGCCAGTTATCTATTTTATATTTATTTGCCTATTGTGTTCTATGTATTTTGAGGATTGACTAGTAGAAGGTATGGTGTCTGTCATTGCTGGCTATATTTCGCACCACAGAATGAGAAGAAATGGTAGCTGTGGCTTTGTTGTCGACTGGCATTCAGAAAGACATTATTACTGAGCATTCTCAAGAAATACATCTTAAATGGAAGGACTGATGTAATTAAAAAACAAAAATCTACTTACCTGGGGCTTCCTTCAGCCCCTGGCAGCCGACCTGTGCCCTCACCACAGCTCTGCTTCCCCGCTGGTGGACCAGGGTCCCCTCCTGTGCAGATGCCGACCTAGCCAGATCGGTATCTACTGCACCTGCTCGAGAGCTGGTCGCGCAGAAGTCATCTGGAGTGACCTGCTCTGGTGCAGTGGTTTTCTCCTACGCAGAAAACTCCAGATGACGTCAGAGTGACCAAGAGCGGCTCTCGCACAGGTGCAGTAGATGCCGACCTGGTGCGATTGGCATCTGCACTACAGGGGACCACCGGCTGGGAGTGGAGCTGCTGTGTGGGTACAGAATGGCTGCCAGGGGCTGGAGGAATCCCTGGGTAAGTAGATTTTTGTTTTTTAATCACCATGCATCTTTCTTTAGGCCTCTTTTTTCCATGGCAGTTGAACTGTGTGCTCAGCAAGCAGTTACCAGGCAGCAGTGAGCAGTTACCAGGCAGCAGTGAGCAGTTGAGAGCGTTTGAGAGGCTTTTCACTTCCTATCAACTGTTCGTGGAAAAGGGGGCCTAACTGTGTAACCAGCGTCTTTGTGTTCAGCATCTTACAAAAAAAATTTATCTGATGAGGAGTTCAGCTCAATATGAGCAGTCCTAAATTAAGTATGTGCGTTCATAAGGCCTTTATTATTGACATTCAGCTAGTGTCTAACAAGCAGCCACACATTCTTATCAAACTCTCATTCAGATGGCAAGAAAATGCTGATCATTTTGTTCTGGCAATTGACATTTTTCAGGTTGACAAGCACTGTGAATAATCCATGAAGGGTGGAAGGGTGAGAAATGTGCTTTTAATGTGGTTGTTTTAGCACTTTCTTTCAAGCTGTCACTGGAAAACCCCTTTTAGCATGAAGTAGTGGCTTATTGGTATTATTATGCAATTATATAATGCAGACACATTTTCCACAGCACCTTCCAAAGAACATCAAACAATTTATTTCATTAACTTATTATCCTTTATTTATAAAGTGCCAACCTATTATGCATCACCGTACAAAAAAATGTAGCTCTACAAGGGAAAACTTAATCTGGCTCAGAGTAAGTTCTCCAACAGGTATGAGTGTTGCTTCCTTTTGATTTTTGTCATTTCCACTGGTGCTGTTTGTGCTTGATTTCACGTACACTAATGCAGATCCAGAATCTCAGCCTATTGAAATTAATAAGCTGCTTCCAAATTTGCACGCGTGAAAAAAATGACCGAATGGAAGACTAGGACTAATGCTACATACACACTTGAGATAAAAGTCATTGGAAAAGGCAAGATCACAGACCAATTTTATCCCCTTCCATGTAGTATGAGAGCCATACCTACACAGTCTATTCTATTGAGCTGAACTCCTCATCAGATAAAAAAATTTTGTAAGATGCTGAACACAAAGACGCTGTACACATGCAAAAGATCTGCTCCGGCAAAATGCATTCATAGCCTGATATCTGCAGATCTCATGCACACCTTGTTTAACAGACAGTCATCTGCAGATCAGATCCACCAGGATGGATCTTCAGATCTGCAGATGATTGTCTGATCTGCATATCTGTTAAACAAGGTGTGTATGAGGATCTGCAGATATCATAGACTATGAATGCAGTTTGCAGGAACGGATCTTTTGAAGGAACTGATATCTTGCAGATACTGATCTTTTCAATGTGTACAGCATCTTTGTGTTCAGCATCTTGCAAAAAATTTTAGCTGATGGGAGGAGTTCAGCTCAATAGAATAGACTCTGTAGGTATGCTCTCATACTACATGAAAGGGGGTAAAATTGGTCCGTGATATTGCCTTTTCCAAAGACTTTTATCTCAAGTGTGTACTTAGCCTTGCACGGTCCTCGGCCGAGGCAGGTGCTTAGGGCTGCCTCTGCCAAGCATCTAATGTGTACAATGGCCCCTGATTACCCCCCTTCCTGTTGTGTCAATCACCGATCTACCTGGGGGATCAACTTGGCAGCCGGGGGCATTGTTTTCCCCACTCGCCCTGCCCCATTTGTGCTGCTCCATTGTGCTCCGCTGGGTTGCTGCTCCTAAGCAGCAGAATAAAACATTATCCTGGAGGCTATTGATGCATCTCTACAGCCTGGAACATGCACTGTTGCCTAATGGATTGAGTCCTGATCTCAAACGGGTGACAGTCCTCATGTGTGCACAAGGCTTAAGGACAAACTGTACACTCATGGTGCATGAAATGATCTTTATTGATTGTTGCAGGTGGTACAGTTTTGAAATAGCATCAGCACGCACTGTTCAACTCCAGGACAAATTCTATGCTCTGCTGTATGGAGAGGGAACGTTTTAATGGAACCACAATTTCCTTTCTAATTCCCGCATCAGCAAAATGCATCCATGAGAAAGCAATTTTCCTAGCAAATTGTTAGAAAGGGCCCATCTACAAACTTTAGATTTTTGGGCCAAGACGATCATGAACAAACATTTTGGTCCAAGGAAAATCTAGAGTCTGCAGCTTAACCCTTTGGGGACCGGCTGCCTAACCCCCCTTAATGACCAGGCCATTTTACATGCGGGGGGGGGGGGGGGGGGGGGGTAGGCAGCCGGATCCTTAGTATGGCTAGCTGGGCATGGTGTCCCTAGTGTTGTCAGATGTCCCCCGTATTGCCAGCAGCCTTTACTCACCTCCCAGGCTCCAGCGATGAGTAGCTCTAGCCCCCTCAGCTCTGGCCGGCATCCTCGCTTGCACTGCCATTAAGTTCAGGGTCGCGGCTTGATGTCATCTAGCCAGGACACAACACTTAACGCAGAGCGAGCGGGGATGCCGGCCAGAGCAGAGGGGAGCGACTATCGCTGGGGGACCGTCAGGAGGGTGAGTCTCCGTCCTCTTTTTCCCTTGAGACCGCCGCTGGCAACAGTGATCACTACGATTCGCCGGCGATCGTAGTGATCAGAAGCCAATTGCGATGGCTCCTGATCACTGAGGGGAGATGTCAGCTGTCATATGACAGCTTAATCTCCCCTCTCATGTGCGCACAATCGCGTTGGGAGCGGAAATGGCAGGTGGCATAAATCCTACGCCACATCAGGCTTAGGCACCCACAAGTGTGACATAGGATTTACTACACACGGTCCCCAAAAGGTTAACATCAATGACCTAAAAAATGTCCTGGGCAAAAGTGTTCAAATGCTTCTTGTTAATCATCTACAACAATGATGCTAATTGCTTCGGTGTCAGTGTTGACTGGCTACAGGACAAAAGTGAGAAGAATATGGAGGCTGCCATATTATTATTTTTTTCTTTTTAAACAATACACTGCTATTTTTATTTGTCTGCAGTAGTGTCTAACACCAAAAACAAGCATGCAGCTAATCTTGCCAGATCTGACAATGTCAAACTCCCAATCTGCTGTATGCTTGTTCAGGGTTTATGGCTAAAATTATTAGAAGCAGAGGATCAGCAAGATCCCATTTAAAGTGGACCCGCTAAACACACACACACACACACACACACACACACACACACACACACACACACACACACACACACACACACACACACACACACACACACACACACACACACACACACACACACACACTTTACTTCCTGGTTTGTGCAAACTTATAAACCAATAAGACAACGTGAGAAGAGCTCCAAGCCATGGACTGTTGGCATGGTTTCCAGCATGTCTCCTGAAAACTTATAACTGCTGCATTGCCTACAAAATTACTCGTACAGTGATGATATATTTTCTGTATTTTTTTTTTTTTACTAAAGTGAACTCAAAGTGTCAAAGTGGACTCAAATTAAAAATACAAGATTTCAGAAATAAAATCTATTTTCTAAATTATAATAATAAATAGCAGCCTTTTTTCAACTGCATGATGACAAATATAAAATATTTTACATTTATTGGAGGAACCCCTCCCCTTCCTTTCAAATTGCTGGGATTTTTCCGGCAAACTGGTTGAGTAGATGGTGTTCGGCAATGGAGGAATTGCTAATGGATGCCCCCAGTATAACCGTAGCTATGAAAAGAGAAGGGTGAAAAGCATGCACTGAAATGATCATAGGTTTGAAGGAGTGTTTATTTATCTTTGTACGTGTCAGAGTGGTGGAACTAAATATTTTTAATTAAAAAAATGTTTGGTTTGGGTCCGCTTTAACTTGTATTGCTTAAAAGACAATAAATACAGGGAGTGCAGAAATATTAGGCAAATGAGTATTTTGACCACATCATCCTCTTTATGCATGTTGTCTAAAGGTGCGTACACACATGCGACTATAGTCGTTTGTAACGATCGTTCCCCGATCTTTACCAACGACGATCGTTACAAAAAACGAACCACCGACTATTAAGGCAAACGACGAACGAGCCAAATCGTTACAAAAGAAAGTTCTGTCTCGGCGGATTTTAACCAACGACGATCATTTGCAAAAGTATTACATCGTTGGAAACGGTCGTTCGTACTAGGCTTGACATGCGCATTTCACTATTTCTCTGTGAAACTTCTCATTTTTATGCGCAGGCGCAATAGTTGCTTTACATGATGTAACGTTCGTTCTAACGATCAGATCGTTACACACCTTTTAAAACTATCTTTACTTAGGTCGTTCTTTCATCAATTAAAAGTTCGTTCGTCGTTCTCAACGAACGATTGTTGTCGCATGTGTGTACGTAGCATAACTCCAAGCTGTATAGGTTTGAAAGCCTACTACCAATTAAGCATATTAGGTGATGTGCATCTCTGTAATGAGAAGGGGTGTGGTCTAATGACATCAACACCCTATATCAGGTGTGCATAATTATTAGGCAACTTCCTTTCCTTTGGCAAAATGGGTCAAAAGAAGGACTTGACAGGCTCAGAAAAGTCAAAAATAGTGAGATATCTTGCAGAGGGATGCAGCACTCTTAAAATTGCAAAGCTTCTGAAGCGTGATCATCGAACAATCAAGCATTTCATTCAAAATAGTCAACAGGGTCGCAAGAAGCGTGTAGAAAAACCAAGGCGCAAAATAACTGCCCATGAACTGAGAAAAGTCAAGCGTGCAGCTGCTAAGATGCCACTTGCCACCAGTTTGGCCATATTTCAGAGCTGCAATATCACTGGAGTGCCCAAAAGCACAAGGTGTGCAATACTCAGAGACATGGCCAAGGTAAGAAAGGCTGAAAGACGACCACCACTGAACAAGACACACAAGCTGAAACGTCAAGACTGGGCCAAGAAATATCTCAAGACTGATTTTTCTAAGGTTTTATGGACTGATGAAATGAGAGTGAATCTTGATGGGCCAGATGGATGGGCCCGTGGCTGGATTAGTAAAGGGCAGAGAGCTCCAGTCCGACTCGGACGCCAGCAAGGTGGGGGTGGAGTACTGGTTTGGGCTGGTATCATCAAGGATGAGCTTGTGGGGCCTTTTCGGGTTGAGGATGGAGTCAAGCTCAACTTCCAGTCCTACTGCCAGTTTCTGGAAGACACCTTCTTCAAGCAGTGGTACAGGAAGAAGGCTTCTTCCTTCAAGAAAAACATGATTTTCATGCAGGACAATGCTCCATCACACGCGTCCAAGTACTCCACAGCGTGGCTGGCAAGAAAGTGTATAAAAGAAGAAAAACTAATGGCATGGCCTCCTTGTTCACCTGATCTGAACCCCATTGAGAACCTGTGGTCCATCATAAAATGTGAGATTTACAAGGAGGGAAAACGTACACCTCTCTGAATAGTGTCTGGGAGGCTGTGGTTGCTGCTGCACGCAATGTTGATGGTGAATAGATCAAAACACTGACAGAATCCATGGATGGCAGGCTTTTGAGTGTCCTTGCAAAGAAAGGTGGCTATATTGGTCACTGATTTGTTTTTGTTTTGTTTTTGAATGTCAGAAATGTATATTTGTGAATGTTGAGATGTTAGATTGGTTTCACTGGTAAAAATAAATAATTGAAATGGGTATATATTTGTTTTTTTGTTAAGTTGCCTAATAATTATGCACAGTAATAGTCACCTGCACACACAGATATCCCCCTAAAATAGCTAAAACTAAAAACTACTTTCAAAAATATTCAGCTTTGATATTAATGAGTTTTTTGGGTTCATTGAGAACATGGTTGTTGTTCAATAATAAAATTATTCCTCAAAAATACAACTTGCCTAATAATTCTGCACTCCCCTATATGGCAGCCTGCATACCCCTCTCACTTCATTTGTCCTTTTAAGATGACTGTGCTAAAAGGCAAATTGCGTATACAGGGAGTGCAGAATTTATTAGGCAAGTTGTATTTTTGAGGAATAATTTTATTATTGAACAACAACCATGTTCTCAATGAACCCAAAAAACTCATTAATATCAAAGCTGAATATTTTTGAAAGTAGTTTTTAGTTTTTTTTTAGTTTTAGCTATTTTAGGGGGATATCTGTGCGTGCAGGTGACTATTACTGTGCATAATTATTAGGCAACTTAACAAAAAACAAATATATACCCATTTCAATTATTTATTTTTACCAGTGAAACCAATCTAACATCTCAACATTCACAAATATACATTTCTGACATTCAAAAACAAAACAAAAACAAATCAGTGACCAATATAGCCACCTTTCTTTGCAAGGACACTCAAAAGCCTGCCATCCATGGATTCTGTCAGTGTTTTGATCTGTTCACCATCAACATTGCGTGCAGCAGCAACCACAGCCTCCCAGACACTGTTCAGAGAGGTGTACGGTTTTCCCTCCTTGTAAATGTCACATTTTATGATGGACCACAGGTTCTCAATGGGGTTCAGATCAGGTGAACAAGGAGGCCATGTCATTAGTTTTTCTTTTTATAAGCCAGCCACGCTGTGGAGTAATTGGATGCGTGTGATGGAGCATTGTCCTGCATGAAAATCATGTTTTTCTTGAAGGATGCAGACTTCTTCTTGTACCACTGCTTGAAGAAGGTGTCTTCCAGAAACTGGCAGTAGGACTGTGAGTTGAGCTTGACTCCATCCTCAACCCGAAAAGGCCCCACAAGCTCATCCTTGATGATACCAGCCCAAACCAGTACTCTACCTCCACCTTGCTGGCGTCTGAGTCGGACTGGAGCTCTCTGCCCTTTGCCAATCCAGCCACGGGCCCAACCATCTGGCCCATCAAGACTCGCTCTCATTTCATCAGTCCATAAAACCTTAGAAAAATCAGTCTTGAGATATTTCTTGGCCCAGTCTTGATGTTTCAGCTTGTGTGTCTTGTTCGGTGATGGTTGTCTTTCAGCCTTTCTTACCTTTGCCACGTCTCTTGAGTATTGCACACCTTGTGCTTTTGGGCACTCCAGTGATGTTGCAGCTCTGAAATATGGCCAAACTAGTGGCAAGTGGCATCTTGGCAGCTGCACGCTTGACTGTTCTCTGTTCATGGGCAGTTATTTTGCACCTTGGTTTTTCCATACGCTTCTTGCGACCCTGTTGACTATTTTGAATGAAACGCTTGATTGTTCGATGATCACGCTTCAGAAGCTTTGCAATTTTAAGAGTGCTGCATCCCTCTGCAAGATATCTCACTATTTTTGACTTTTCTGAGCCTGTCAAGTCTTTCTTTTGACCCATTTTGCCAAAGGAAAGGAAGTTGCCTAATAATTATGCACACCTGATATAGGGTGTTGATGTCATTAGACCACACCCCTTCTCATTACAGAGATGCACATCACCTAATATGCTTAATTGGTAGTAGGCTTTCGATCCTATACAGCTTGGAGTGAGACAACATGCATAAAGAGGATGATGTGGTCAAAATACTAATTTGCCTAATAATTCTGCACTCCCTGTACTTCCGTGCTGCAACAGTGCTGACATCCCTTAGCAAGACGCTAGCTCCCTGTTACTTCATGATGCCCATCATGTTATGTTTAAAGGGGAACTGAAGAGAGAGGTATATGGAGGCTGTCATGTTTATTTCCTTTTAATCAATACCAGTTGCCTGGCAGCCCTGCTGGTCTATTTCTCTGCAGTAGTATCTGATTAAAACCAGAAACAAGCATGCAGCTAGTCTTGTCAGATCAGACTTATAAGTCTGAACCACTGAAACACCTGATCTGCTGCATGCTTGTTCAGGGGCTATGGCTAATAGTATTAGAGGCAGAGGATCAGCAGGGCTGCCAGGAAACTGGTATTGTCTAAAAGGAAATAAACATGACAGCCTCCATATACCTCTCTCTTCAGTTCCCCTTTAAAGCTAACTGGAACCCTTATTTGAATAAAAAAAGTCAGATACCTAAGGAGAGGGAAGGCTCGGTCCTAATGAGCCTTCCCTCTTCTCTCCCGGTGCCCCAGGTGCTGCGCTGGCTCCTCCGTTCACATCCCCCCGCCAAGGGGACTTTGGAAGTCTTTGGGAGCCGAGTCCTCCCGAAGACAGGCGGCGCAGACACAAGTGCGTCATAGAGGGCGCGCGTGCGCAGTGTAGAGTGGCCCGTCTTCGGGAGCACTCGGGCTCCCGAAGCATTTACGAAGCCTCCCTTCGGCCCGGGAGACAGTGGTATTTGACCAAAACGGTCGAATACCGCTACAGGGGAGCCAGGACAACAGCGTGGATCGGGAGAGGAGAGGGAATGCTCTATGGGACCCAGAGCCTCCCTCTCTTTAGGTGAGTATCTGACTTTTTTTTTTTTTAATACGGGTTACCATTCACTTTAATGGACAACGGAAGCGAGAGGGAGAAGGAGGCTGCCACATTTATTTCCTTTTAAACCATACCAGTTGCCTGCCTATCCTAATACTTTTAGCCATATACCCTGAATAAGCATGGAGCAGATCAGGGGTCATATGCAATTGTCTCTTACACCTCAGTTATCTCCTGGGAGATAATTTTCATATTCTCTTTAAACCTACTTTTCAGCATTTTACTATTGAAAAAGTACCCAAATGTTGGTGAAAAAGTACTATCCAATTTATTTTGAGTATTTTCTTGCTTGCTGGTGGCTTAAAATGCATTTTATGATAAGTTGTTAAAATATCACCCAGGAGAAAACTGAAAAAGGCAATTGCATATGGGCCCAGGGGTTTATGATATTTTCAGATTTGACAAGATTAGTTGTATTCGGTATCCCCTGAGGACGGCGACATCCGAAACTAGTCGGGACGAGAGCGGGCAGTGTGATCGCAGTATGTGACGGTTCTAAGTACCACTGAGGTGGGAAGCCAACACAGCCGAGGAGGGTCCTAGTTGGATTAGGACCCTCTTTATGTGAGTGACCCTGTACTTTTTATTATGCATGTCCATTGCCTTCATTAAAGATTTGTGGATAGTACACTGAGAGGATCCCTCCCCCTTTTTCTGTTTATGCATATGAGTGCTGATACAGGTGAAGTTCCAGTATAACAAAGGGGAGTGTGGACCTCTATGGGACATTGAAGATTACTTTTTGTGGATAACACAGCGCTACAGTTTATATTATAATTTGCTTGGAAAAAGGAATTGTTCCAGCTTTGGCAGCAGTGTGACACCCCATACTTATCTTGTGGAAGCGCCTCTGTTTTTATATAAGATTAGTTGTATGCTTGTTTTTGGTGTGATTCAGGCAGTACTGCAGCCAAATAGCTTAGCAGAGCTGCCAGGCAACTGGTTTTGTTCAAAAGGAAATAAATATGGCATAATTCATGTACCTCTCACTTATGTATCCCTTCAACCAGAATTCAGACTTTGTATGTATTCTATACAGCTTTTTTTTTTTTTTTTTAAATTATGTATTAGTTTTATACAAAATATTGCAGTATGGCAAATAAAAAAAAAATTGAATGCACAAGAACAAAGATCGTCAGTTCTGCTTTTTGATTTCAGGTTGTGGGTTTTTTTTTTTTTTTTTTTTATAGTTTTTAGTACACCTTTTTGTTTCTTTTGATGCTGCGTTTGTGTGTTTTGGCAATTATCAAATGTCATTAGTCATGTTGTTATATTTCATCTTTTACGTGTTACCTACTGAAATCCTCTGACTTAATATTGTAGATAAACAAACATCTGAGTCATATAAAAGTCATATCCTGTGGCTTTATGTGCTGAGATTTTCCTGTGTCTCACTTAAAGAGCAACTGTAGTTTTTAATAACGTAATTAATACAATTGTTTTTTGGGGGGGTTTTTTTGTTTTTTTTTTAATAATATTCAGTTATAAATTATTTGGGCAGTGTTATCCAATTTTAAAATCTTTCCCAATCCTGATTTATAGCCTAAAACTTATTACGGGTCACAATATCTTTAGTACTGGCAGAAGAGCTCTACAGAATATTTGGTTACTGAGCATTGTAAAGCCAGTAGAAATTATATCTGGTCTCCCAGAATGCTCGGGGGGATTCTTCATGTCTTATCAGTGTAGGTTAAACATCACATCATCAAGGGCGGGGCTACATAAAATATACAGCAAGATATAGTCACACACACACTCTCTCTCTCTCTCTCTCTCTCTCTCTCTCTCTCTCTCTCACTCTCTCTCTCACTCTCTCTCTCTCTCTCTCTCTCTCTCTCTCTCTCTCTCTCTTTCTCTCTCTCTTTTCTCTCTCTCTTTTCTCTCTCTCTCTCTCTCTCTCTCTCTCTCTCTCTCTCACTCACACACACTCACACTCACACTCACACACACACACACACACACACTCACACACACACTCACACACTCTCACACACTCACACACACACACACACACACACACACACACACACACACACACACACACACACACACACACACACACACACACACCTGTAGGGATCAACACACAATTTTTCAGTCAATCGTTTGTGGCCAAGTGCTGTACAGATGTATTATTGGCTATAGCCAAGCAACACGTTCTGTTGCTGTGGTGGGGAGAAAGGAGGGATAATGGCATGGTGCAGGATGGAGTGGCTTTCGGAAGGTGGGGTAAAGAGGGGAACTGTGCTCACTCAAGATTACCCAGCACTCTGCAGATGTATTGGGCAGCCATACGCATGCTAGATTCTTGGCACAGATGGTACCAACTGGCTGCTTCTGCTGAGTTTAGTATAGCATGTATACAAGGAACCATGTCAGATGAGCAACTTTGTATCACAGTGATCTCTTATCTGGGCAGTCCTACTTTATTTTGGCAAAATTGACTATCTACTTGTACTTTGTGGCATGTTCAGACGGAGCAGTGCTTTTCAGCGCTGCTAGATTTGGGCGCAGCCGGCGCCTCCATAGACTTCAATGGGAATCATTCCTATTGAAGCGCTCAGTGAGTAACGTCGGCTCCATCAGAAGACGGAGCCGAAGTTGCTTAAAAACATAATAATTCGGCCTCCAGCAATCGCTGGAAGCCGAATTATTTCATTCCCCCAGTATCCATGTCGGCCTGGAGAGAGAATAGTAATTAAATCGTCCCGGACTCGTGCAGAAGCAGGAACAGCTATATACTGCTGTATCCTGCGCCCAAGTCTACCGGCGCCGATTTCAATTGTACTCTGTTCAGAGGGGATATCCAACCTCACTAGGACACTATAAAGGCTGATGTGGCAAAACAGCCAGTGAACAAGTGGTAAAATGGATGTCGCATAAATCGGTTAATTGAGGCTATAGCGTTTCCCAGGTGGTAATTTGGCGGCACCCAATAAATATCTTAGTAGGCGGCGCCAATATTGGTGTATGGAGTTTTTAAAGGGAAAGGTGACGCAGGAATTGCAGCACAGGAGTAGGTTAATGTTGGGCATTGGTAGAGAGAAGGTAATTGTGAGAACAAGGTTAGGCCATGGTAAAATAGCAGTTCCTATAAAGGACTGGAAAAACAATTTTGCCGGGAGTGGTACTTCAAACTGATTGTCTCCAATTTGATAGATTATTGTAAATAACCAAAATGTAATGTTGCAATTAGACAGAGTGTAACATTTGCCGGTTTATTCACTAAGTTGCAGCTGCCGCAATAAAATGCTCATTTACCCCTTTTTCTTTTTTTCCCCCCTCCGGTTTAACACCGTTTCTAAGTTAGCGCAGGGCTTTCTCGAATGTATGCTTGCTAAATTAATGGTTTTGTTTTGGTTCTGGTTTCTGAGTTTAAAAAAGGGAGTCAACCAAGCCCACATTCTATAAATCTATATATTGGTTTGTGGCTCTGCCTCCCATTGATGTCACAGCCTAGGCTGTACAGCTATGCGGAATTCTCCTCTTAGAGCATTCTGGGGCATCAGGTATTTTGTATTTCTACTGGCTTCGGAACAGAGAGGAAACAAACATTTTGCAGAGGTGCACCTGACAGTACTGAAGATGTCGCCACCTGTGACAAATTTCTGAATGTAAATTGGGGTGAGAAAATTTTACAATGGGCAAACACAGACTAATTTATAAAGTAATATTGTAAAAAATGTCATTTTATTAATAATTTTCAGTACAGTTCCTCTTTAAAGAGAACCAGAGGTGGATCTTCGGGGGGCAGATGGGACACAGAGCCAAGTTCTCTGCCTAATGACATGGCTCTGTGTCCCCCAACCACCGCTCTCTGTCCCCCACCGCCGCGCTATAGCCCCCCGAGTTTAGTGACAAGATTTGTCGCTAACACGAAGGTAAACACAGGGGAGAGGAATTCCCTGTTTAAAACGCCTGCCAGGGGCATTCCTGCAAGGTTTCCTGAGCTGCCATTGGGCAGCTCTCTCCCCCTAGCGGAGCCTCCTGCCGCTCCCCCACCTCCCTGCACGCTATGAGAGAGACAGTCTCTCAGTGCAACGTCGTGACCGAGGGGTTAAGCAAGTGAAAGTGGGCCATTGAGGCCCGCAGGTGCGGCGGTTTTTGCAGCTATCTAATTCGCTCAGCTCTGCGGATGAGGTAGCTTACTTTTTTTTTTTTTTTTGCCCACTTCGGGCTCTCTTTAAGCTACATATCTAAATTTTCCATCACCCAAAGCGGACCCAAACCAAACATTTTTTTAATTAAAAATATTCAGTTGTACCACTCTGACACATACAAAGATAAATAAACACTCATTCAAACCTATGATCATTTCAGTGCATGCTTTTCACCCTTCTCTTTTCATAGCTAGGGTTATACTGGTGGCAGCCATTAGCAATTCCTCCATTGCCGGACACCATCTACTCCACCAGTTTGCCGGAAAAATCCCGGCAATTTGAAAGGAAGGGAGGGGTTCCTCTAATAAATGTAAAATATTTTATATTTGTCATCATGCAGCTGAAAAAAGTCTGCTATTTATTATTATAATTTAGAAAATAGATTTTATTTCTGAAATCTTGTATTTTTAATTTGGGTCCACTTTAACACTTTGAGTTCACTTTAGTAACAAAAAAAAATAATACAGAAAATATATCATCACTGTACGAGTAATTTTGTAGGCAATGCAGCAGTTATAAGTTTTCAGGAGACATGCTGGAAACCATGCCAACAGTCCATGGCTTGGAGCTCTTCTCACGTTGTCTTATTGGTTTATAAGTTTGCACAAACCAGGAAGTAAAGTGTGTGTGTGTGTGTGTGTGTGTGTGTGTGTTTAGCGAGCCATGGTTTTGTAATATCTGCAGAAAATGGTTTAGCATTGTCTTTATAAAATAAGTGACTTTTTCAACGGCAGTAGCAAAACCGTTATATACTGTATTGTTCAGCATCAATAGTGCCTTCCCGATCTGCAAGCTAACCAGGCCGTGTGCACTTATGCACCCCCCATACCATCACAGTGTGTGCACGAATAGCAATCAAGAGGGTTTTCTCTTTTGCCCAAAAAGACATTTTAGACATATACCATAGTATCTTCTGTTTTTAGTAGAGTACTTTTTGATACTTTTTTCATTTGCAAAGTGCTAAATACCTTTTCTTAACAGAAGATGAAAAATGATCTACTAGTACAGAATACAGAAATCTTCAGAAGTGTTCCTGAGCTTATGCAATGATTTCCCCTACAAAAACATCTGTTTTTAATGGACACCCCCTGAGGGCCCAAAGATCATGAACTATCAATATTCATTGACTGATGTTTTCACAGACAGAGAACATTTATATTACGCTTTTCTCCTGGCAGACTCAAAGCGCTAAGTGTTTAAATCTCATACAGAGATTCCACTAGATCCTTTGAATATTTTAACCACCTTAGCGGTATGGACGAGCTCAGCTCGTCCATTACTGCCGCTGTGGATATCTCGGCCCCTGGTGGGTCTTTTATTAAAAAAATGTTTTAAAACACGCAGCTAGCACTTTGCTAGCTGCATGTTAAATTTGATCGCCGCCGCTACACGCCGCAAAAGAAGCCCCCCCCCCCCCAGACCCTCAGCGCAGCCTGGCCAATCACCGCCAGGCTGCGCTATGGGGTGGATCGGGACTCCCCCTGACGTCACGACGAGGGAAGCCCTAACAGGAAATCCCGTTCAGAGCGGTATTTCCTGTTAATTTAGATCGCTAGGCTAGCTACATGATAAAAAAAATAGGTTAAAAAAAAACCACCCGCGGCCGAGCGCCGCAAAATAATAGAACGCCAGGGTGGTTAATCATGTTAGGTGCTGTAGAAGGTGAAATTCACATTCTTTGCCATTTTATATTGAGTAACATTATTTTTAAATAGTTGCCCTATTTACCTACCCACTGTTTTACAAAGTAGTGCATCCCTCCCCATCTTTACCTCTTAAGGTGGCCACTAACAATACAATTATTAGCAAAAAAAATCGTTTGAGCGATCAGATAATTCTGAACATAAGGAAAATCGTTCACTACACCATCAACGAACCAATCTTGGCTTCCTATCTAGTATCTATCATAATCAACAAGAACATCCAAATGTTGGTTTGATGAAAATTCAGTCAGGCGACTATTTTTATAATCGTTCGTAATCGTGTGCTCATCAACTGAGATCATTTACAACCAATCCGATCCGAATTTCTGATCGCTCTAACGATTTTTTGCTAGAAATTGGACCATTAGTGGCCACCTTTAGAGGCTCAGACTCTCAGGAGTGCCCATTTTATCCCCAACTCAGCCATGTTACTGATTTGTTGCCAATTAATTTAGTAATCTGTGAGTGTCTGTGTTTTTTTTTTTTTTTTTCTAGTATGGATGAAGGTAGGCATATTTATTGAATCAGTTGTCACTGTTGGTTAGCTATGTCTATCAATCCTGTGTTGCATCTGTCCTGTTCATCAGCCAGGACAGGTGATAAAGGTTAATTTCCTCCAGATAGTCCAATTGGTCCAAGCACCTGGACGATTGAAAATGTTTCTTTGTCAAGGATTTAAAATAAAAACATGCATTTAACGTCAGTTACTAAAAGTCTTCACCCGGAGGTGAAATTAATTTTAGAAGTTACTGTTTTACAACTATATCAGGCAAAAATACATTTTCCTGCATCACCTGCTCACACTGCTAACTGCTGCTGTGTCATTTCCTCTGTCTCCGATTTATATGTGATGCGTGAAATAGTCCTTCCTTAGGCAGGCAGATATTAGCATTCAGGAGCAGGGCTGGAAAAATGACTGGATCTACAAGACTATCCAGGGAACCTAAAAAATAACCAGAAGATAATTTTCCTAATTTATCTTTATCTTTATTGTCGTCAGGGAAATCACATGCCTTCTTACTTCCAAAAAGCACCTGCTGCTTCTAGATTAAACATACTGGCTCATGTATTCTGAATTTGTCTGCTCCTGTCCAGGAGTATTCATGATGGTGTAAATGGCCTGCATATTAGGGTAGAGAATTGTCACAGTGCTTCTGGGAACCGGACTATGAAGGAAGACAATACAGCTGTGTTAAAAAGTATATTTGGCTTTAACTATTGTTGTTGTTCTAGAAAGTTTGGTTGAACCTGGTAAATACTTGTTCTAAGCTGTGGGCTCTTTTCCACTAGCAATCACAAAATGTCTGCGATTGCAATCTTTAATTAATCTTGTTATACGATTGCGTTTTTTTATTTGCATTGCACAGTCGCTCTCAAAATCGCCTACAGCGCAAAAGGGCCCTAATACATTTCTCATGCAAATAAAAAATCACTATTTATTTAAAGGGAACCTGAAGTAAGAGGGATATGGAATCTGACATACGTATTTAATTTTAAACCATACCCGTTGCCTAGCTGTTCTGATCCACTGCCTCTAATACTTTTAGCCATAAACCCTGAACAAGCACGCAGATGAGGCGTTTCTGACAAAAAAACATGGCAAGATTAGTTACATGCTTGTTTCAGGTGTGTGATGCAGACGCTACTGATGCTAGAATGATCAGCAGAACTGCTGGGCAGCTAGTATTGTTTAAAAGGAAATACATATGGTATCCTCTAAATACCTCTTGCTTCAGGTTCCCTTCAATTCTGTCATGTATTTTTCAAAATTATATCAGAAGTAAAGTGTAACGATCAGTGTAACACAGAGATGATCTGATTACCGGTGAACTGCAGTCTCACCAGGAATACAGAATATACCCAATTATTGGCGATCTGCAGTATCACCGATAATCAGATATATCTACTAACCTCTGGACACCAGAGAAACAAGTGAGTGTTAGGTGCAACAGTATACTTTGAGTACTTTTCCAGAAGTATGTTCCTTCCTATGGCCTAGACTCTCCAGGGGGGAGGAGCTAGGCTGAAGGTAGGAAGGACAGAGCGTGAGTGACACCCGAGAGGGAGGGTGTCACTAACAGGTCTGGGAACTGCCTCTAACAGTAAGGCCAGTTCTCGAGGTCGGCAAGCCAGGTCGTTAACACACAGACAGATAAGGTACAGATTCAGGAGGCAGATACGGAATCCAATGAACAGACAGGGTTTGGCAACGGAGTATCAGAATAGCACAGTACAGAATCAGGAGGCAAATACAGAGTCCAGGAACGAGCAAAGTTTGGCAACAGGATATCAGAAATAGCAAGGTACAAGATCAGAGTTCAGAGGAATAGTCAGGCAGGCAGAAGGTCATAACAAATAATACAATTCAATGTTCCTAATGCTAAGGTGTGAACTCCTTGATGTCAACACCTTTGGAAACTATGCTAGAACACAGATACAGACAAGGTCTGAGTGCTACCACGTAGTGATCGCAACGGCAGACAACCAGAGAATGACCAGCACCCAGTATATATAGTAAAGCGCTCTCCAGCGCCTCCCCTAAGTGCTGGACCAATGGCAGGTGGTAAAAATGTCAGCTGACCCTTTTCTGGCTGTCATTTAAGCTCTGCCTCTCAGCGCGCGCGTCCTTCTGAACCTATGTGGACTAGCAGTCCCAGCCACACCAGACATGTCTTGTAATGTAACCATTGATTCAGGCGCGGTGATCGCCGCCCCGCGTCCGGCCGCAATGTCAGCTGCTTTGCCCTGCGTACAATCCGCCGCCTCCAATGCGGAATCCACCGCTCTGCCCATGCGGCATGCGGCGGTTTCTCCGCGTTGTGCCGCCATGTTAGACGCGGAAACAGCCGCCTCACTCTGAGCCCTTGCGGCGGCTTTTCCGCGTTTCCTCACAGTACCCCCCCCTGAGGAGTGGACTCCGGACAGCTCCTACCAGGCTTCTCAGGATGCAATGCATGGAACTCCCTTCTTAATTTGTCAGCATGCATGCGACATTCAGGTACCCATGATCTCTCCTCAACACCATACCCTTTCCAATGAACCAGATATTGTACTGAGTTCTGAACTATGCGAGAGTCTAAAATCTTCTCTACTTCGTACTCAGGTTGGTCATCTATCATCACCAGAGGAGCAGGAGTGGGACCCACATGAACTGCTGGCTTAAGCAGGGACACGTGAAAGGATCTCACGCCGCGCATACTGGCAGGGAGGTCAATGGCATAAGCAACATCGTTGATCTTTCTAGTTACTGGGAATGGACCCACATACCTGGGCCCCAACTTAGCCGAGGGCTGTTTCAAGGTCAAGTGACTTGTGGACACCCAGACTAAATCTCCTGGCAAAAACCTCCACTCCAATGAACGTCTCTTGTCAGCTTGACCTTTTTGACTTTGAAACGCCTTCTCCAAATTATTTTTCACAATCCACCATATATCTTTAATTGACCTTTGCCAGGCCTCCAGAGCTGGAAACGGAGTGGAGGCGACTGGCAATGGGGAGAATTTAGGCAACTTCTTGGTCACTACCTAGAATGGACAAAATCCTAAAGAGGAACTTTTCAAATTATTGTGCGCAAATTCTGCAAAGGGCAAAAACTTGACCCAATCATTTTGCGCTTCTGCAACGTAACACCTCAAAAACTGTTCCAATGATTGGTTTGCTCTTTCCGTCTGACCATTGGTCTGTGGGTAGTAGCCGGACGAAAATGACAGTTCCATGCCCATTTGGTGACAGAATGCCCTCCAAAATCTGGAAACAAATTGGACTCCCCTATCTGACACAATGTTTTCTGGAATGCCATGCAATCGGAAAACGTAGATGATGAACAAATCGGCCAATTCCTGGGCCGAGGGGAGTCCTTTCAAGGACACAAAATGGGCCATTTTACTAAAGCGGTCGACTACCACCCAAATGACCGACATGCCCTCAGACCTGGGGAGCTCACCCACAAAATCCATGGACAAGTGGGTCAATGGCTCACTCGGGGTGGGCAAGGGCTGCAATCTTCCCACAGATGCCAGTCGGGAGGGCTTACTCCTCGCACACACCGCACACTCTAACAAACTCTTTGCAATCGGCTGCTAGAGACGGCCACCAGGCGCATCTGGCTACAAGGTCCTGTGTTCTGGAGGCCCTAGGGTGTCCCGCATTCCTGTGTGAATGGAACATCTGTAAAATTTTAAGGCGAAATGGCAGTGGGATATACATAACCCCTTTGGGCTTCCCCTCCGGGATGTCCTGCTGAAAAGGACCTAAAGTCTCTGTCCAATCTTCCCAAGTCTCAGTTGTTGCTAGTACCAGTCTCTGTGGGACAATGGTCTCTGGGAGGGAGGGCTGCGCTGTCTCTGGCTCAAAGCATCTAGACAGGGCATCTGCCTTAATGTTTTTGCTCCCTGGGGTGTACGTAATTATAAATCTGAATCTCGAGAAGAACAATGACCATCGAGCCTGACGGGGGCTTAATCTCTTGGCTCCCTCGATGTATTCTAAATTTTTGTGGTCAGTGTCAACTGTAATCGTATGTTCTGCTCCTTCCAACCAATGACGCCATTCTTCAAAGGCCAATTTGATGGCCAGGAGCTCCCTGTTGCCTATATCGTAGTTTCTCTCTGCCGGAGAGAACCTACGAGAAAAGTAGGCACATGGGTGCAATCTACCCTGCAACCCTGACCGCTGGGACAGCACAGCCCCTACCCCGACCTCCGAGGCGTCCACCTCAACAATAAAGGGATAGGAAGTGTCAACGTGTCTCAGGATGGGTGCAGAGCAAAACAAATCTTTCAAAGTGGAGAATGCATGCAAAGCCTCTGGAGGCCAGTGGGTAGTATCTGCCCCTTTCTTAGTGAGACAGGTGAGGGGTGCAGTAACAGTGGAGTACCCCTTTATGAACCTTCTATAGTAATTGGCAAAGCCTAGAAATCTCTGAAGAGATTTTAACCCCACTGGCTGAGGCCATTCCAACACAGCAGAAACCTTGGCAGGATCCATAGACCGGCCCGAGGTGGAAATAATGTACCCTAAAAAGGTGACAGATGTTACCTCGAAGATGCATTTCTCCAATTTGGCGTAAAGCATGTTTTGCCTTAGTTTATCCAATACAAACTTGACATGTGTCCTGTGCTCAGAGAGGTTGTTAGAAAAGATAAGTATATCATCTAGATATACCAACACAAACTTGCCCAATACCTCCCCGAATACCTCATTAATCAGTTCCTGAAAGACGGCCGGGGCGTTACACAGCCCGAAGGGCATCACCAGGTACTCGTAATGCCCGTCGGGCGTGTTAAAGGCCGTCTTCCATTCATCGCCCTTTCTGATCCGCACCAGGTTGTATGCACCCCGTAAATCCAACTTCGAAAAGATCTTAGCGTCGGTTATCTGTGTAAACAAGTCATCTATCAAGGGCAAAGGGTAGCGATTCTTTACTGTGATTTTATTCAGGCCCCGGTAATCAATGCAAGGCCGCAGGCCTCCGTCTTTTTTCTTAACAAAAAAGAAACCTGCGCCAGCAGGCGACCGGGAAGGGCGAATGAACCCCTTGACTAAATTTTCACGAATGTACTCCTGCATGGCCACTTTCTCGGGACCAGACAAATTGTAAAGATGGCCCCTAGGGGGCATACAACCCGATTGGAGATCGATGGGGCAATCAAAGGGGCGATATGGAGGTAATTTATCTGCAGCCTTGGGACAGAACACATCAGAATACTCGGAATATTGTACTGGTACCCCCTCCAACTGGATCCTGGTCTGGCCCAGTGTCACTCTCCCTAAACACTGCTGAAAACAGTGAGCTGACCAGCTGGTTAGCTGACCGGTAGCTCAATTAATCTGTGGAGAGTGTAAGTGCAGCCATGGCATGCCAAGGATGACTGTGGAGGTGGTCATGTGTAACACAAAAAACTGTAGTCTCTCTCTATGTAACACCCCTATAGTGACTTCCACCTCTGGTGTCTGAGACAGCGGATGATTACTTAGCAGGGGGGAATCATCTACTGCCATAACCTGAATGGGTGGTTTTACTGGGGTGAACGGAATACCCAATTTCTTTGCAAATTCAAAATCCATAAAATTAGCTGCAGAGCCTGAATCGATAAAAGCCTCAAATCTCAGTTTTATCTTCCCATGTTACTGTACAGGGAAGGAGTAAGCGTTTATCTTCTAGGGGTAAAAGCCGTGTGCCTAGGGTGCTACCCCCTACAACTCCTAGGCGATAGCGTTTCCCGGCTTATTAGGACAATTACGTACTCTATGACCCTTCTCTGCGCAGTAAAGACACAGCCGCTCAGACATCCTGCGTCTTCGCTCCACCTGGGACAGTTTCGACCGACCAATTTGCATTAGTTCGGGTGGAGGCGAGACAGGAGGAGGTGGAGTTACTGGAGGCGCAGCGTAGGACACCATTCTTATATGACTACTACCCCGGGTCTGTTTCTGATAGCGCAGTCTGCGGTCGACTCGAATGGCCGATGAAATGGCCTCATCGACTGTCTTAGGTTCAGGCAGACTTAACATGAGATCTGAAACCTCATCTGACAACCCTGATAAGAAACAATCTAATAGGGCATAGGTGTCCCACCTGGCTGAAACTGACCACCTCCTAAATTCGGCTGCGTAATCTTCGACCGGACCCCTGCCTTGACGCAAGAGCTTGAGCTTCCGCTCAGAGGTCGCGGCAAGGTCTGGGTCGTCGTAAATTACTGCCACGGCTTTAAAAAATTCATCCACAGAAGAGAGGGCCAAATCCCCGGTGGGCAAACTGTAAGCCCACGTCTGAGAATCGCCTGATAACAAAGTCTTAATAAATGTGACCCTTTGGGTCATATTTCCAGAGGATCGGGGTCTCAACTCAAAGTAAGATAACACTCTACTCTTAAAATTTCGGAAGTCAGATCTGTCACCAGAAAATTTCTCGGGTACAGGCAAACGTATGTCAGAGCTAGGAGGGGATCGCACCTCATCCACTGCTGTCTGGAGGGTCTGTAAAGAACCAGACAAGGCTTCAATCATAGTCTTGTGACTACCCAGCACTTGGTTGATGTTTTCCACCGAAGTGGCAAGTGCGCCCAGACGGTCAGTGTGTGCGTCCATTTGCATTTTTGGTCTGCCGTTCTGTAACGATCGGTGTAACACAGAGAGGATCTGATTACCGGTGAACTGCAGTCTCACCAGGAATACAGAATATACCCGATTATTGGTGATCTGCAGTATCACCGATAATCAGATATATCTACTAACCTCTGGACACCAGAGAAACAAGTGAGTGTTAGGTGCAACAGTATACTTTGAGTACTTTTCCAGAAGTATGTTCCTTCCTATGGCCTAGACTCTCCAGGGGGGAGAAGCTAGGCTGAAGGTAGGAAGGACAGAGCGTGAGTGACACCCGAGAGGGAGGGTGTCACTAACAGGTCTGGGAACTGCCTCTAACAGTAAGGCCAGTTCTCGAGGTCGGCAAGCCAGGTCGTTAACACACAGACAGATAAGGTACAGATTCAGGAGGCAGATACGGAATCCAATGAACAGACAGGGTTTGGCAACGGAGTATCAGAATAGCACAGTACAGAATCAGGAGGCAAATACAGAGTCCAGGAACGAGCAAAGTTTGGCAACAGGATATCAGAAATAGCAAGGTACAAGATCAGAGTTCAGAGGAATAGTCAGGCAGGCAGAAGGTCATAACAAATAATACAATTCAATGTTCCTAATGCTAAGGTGTGAACTCCTTGATGTCAACACCTTTGGAAACTATGCTAGAACACAGATACAGACAAGGTCTGAGTGCTACCACGTAGTGATCGCAACGGCAGACAACCAGAGAATGACCAGCACCCAGTATATATAGTAAAGCGCTCTCCAGCGCCTCCCCTAAGTGCTGGACCAATGGCAGGTGGTAAAAATGTCAGCTGACCCTTTTCTTGCTGTCATATAAGCTCTGCCTCTCAGCGCGCACGTCCTTCTGAACCTATGTGGACTAGCAGTCCCAGCCACACCAGACATGTCTTGTAATGTAACCATTGATTCAGGCGCGGTGACCGCCGCCCCGCGTCCGGCCGCAATGTCAGCTGCTTTGCCCTGCGTACAATCCGCCGCCTCCAATGCGGAATCCACCGCTCTGCCCATGCGGCATGCGGCGGTTTCTCCGCGTTGTGCCTCCATTTTAGACGCGGAAACAGCCGCCTCACTCTGAGCCCTTGTGGCGGCTTTTCCGCGTTTCCTCACATAAAGTAAGCTAAAGAAAGTGGCCTGGCAATCAAGAGATCTAGAACAGTGACTCATTAAGGTACAAGTTGTTGCTGTTGGTTATTCAGCTGACACCCATTGGATCTGTTTTAGTAAGCCAAAGAATGACAAATTATGATCCTTCAGTTTTCTACAAGTCAACAAACATGATTAGCAGGCGGGATGTGCAGTGAGCCGTGGATTAGCTCCACTGAACTGAAGAGGGATTAGTGCTCGAGAGGGCCTGCTTCTGTATTTATCGCCCTGGATTGTGCTGCATTGTGGGCAAGCCACCGGTGTCATTTATGCATACAATGTGCTGTATGCTCCGTGTGTACAGCTTAAGATCCAGGATAAAGATGAAGGCAACCAAATAGCCATTCTTACCCAGTTGGTAATGAGTAAACAGAGCTATATTTACGCCGTATGCATTGCATATTAGCAGAGGATTAAAAAAACATCCTTAATACCAAAATACGTCTTCACTGAAAAAAATATAATGCAGGTTTTATTATAAATATTTATATGTTCATAATGCCTTCTCAGTCACATTCTTCTGATCTTTGTTCCTCTGGCTTCATTATAGAGCCATTTCCTAGCCAGGTGTACTTGCTCCATTTCTGACATAGATGCCCGGAAACCTTGGTATAGCCATATTTGAATTCCTGCCAAGACTTCCCATTGGTTGATGGGAGGTAATGTACCACAGTGGGCTCATTTGCCCACTGGCAGAGGAGACTGACTAAACTGTAAATATACAATATTTGTATGTGTTATTGCAGTGACTTTGCTATATACAGGGCTATAAACTGATTAGAAGTAGGAATGGTCAATAAGATGCAAATCATTTCAAATTGATGCAGCATTATGTACATTTTATATGCAAATGTATGCAGCTTTAGCATGAACCGATCAAATCCTGCTGAGGTAAAATTTGATTGGTCCATTTTAAAGCTGCATACATTTGCATACAAAATTTGCATAATCCTGCATCAACTGTAAATTATTTGTCTCATTACAACCCTAATTATAAGCCGTATAAATTCTGGTACACACTCAATTATGATTGGCCAATCACTGGCCAATTATACAACCTACATGTAGTATGAAGGTCAACAGATATTTAATAATATGAGCAGATTGTGTAGGTAAACAACCCATCATACATGGAGATGGTAAAATTATTCAGTGATAGGCTAATCATAATTGAGTTTGCACCAGGTTTCAGTCAGTATATGAACAGATCAGCAAATAACCTTTGGGGTTTTAGAATGAATAAAAGTCTACCATGTAAAAAAAACATAGTTTTTAATCAGGTCTATAAACCGTATACAGTGATGTGAAAAACTATTTGCCCCCTTCCTGATTTCTTATTCTTTTGCATGTTTGTCACACTTAAATGTTTCTGCTCATCAAAAACCGTTAACTATTAGTCAAAGGTAACATAATTGAACACAAAATGTAGTTTTAAATGATGTTTTTTATTATTTAGTGAGGAAAAAAAAACCTCAAAACCTACATGGCCCTGTGTGAAAAAGAAATTGCTCCCTGAACCTACTAACTGGTTGGGCCACCGTTAGCAGCAATAACTGCAATCAAGCGTTTGCGATAACTTGCAACGAGTCTTTAACAGCGCTCTGGAGGAATTTTGGCCCACTCATCTTTGCAGAATTGTTGTTTCACCTTTATTGGAGGGTTTTCTAGCATGAACCGCCTTTTTAAGGTCATGCCACAACATCTCAATAGGATTCAGGTCAGGACTTTGACTAGGCCACTCCAAAGTCTTCATTTTGTTTTTCTTCAGCCATTCAGAGGTGGATTTGCTGGTGTGTTTTGGGTCATTGTCCTGCTGCAGCACCCAAGATCGCTTCAGCATGAGTTGATGAACAGATGGCTGGACATTCATTTTTTGGTAGACAGTAGAATTCATGGTTCCATCTATCACAGCTAGAGATGGGCCGAACGGTTCGCTGGCGAACGGTTCCCGGCGAACTTCGGTGGTTCGCGTTCGCCTCCCGCAGGCGAACGTTTCCGGAAGTTCGGTTCGCCCCACAATGCACTATGAGGGTCAACTTTGACCCTCTACATCACAGTCAGCAGGCCCAGTGTAGCCAATTAGACTACACTAGCCCCTGGAGCCCCACCCCCCTTATATAAGGCAGGCAGCGGCGGCCATTACGGCCACTCGTGTGCCTGCATTAGAGAGAGTAGGGCGAGCTGCTGTCTGTCTCTCATAGGGAAAGATTAGTTAGGCCAGGTGTGCCCACACTTTTTCGGCTCGCGAGCTACTTTTAAATTTGCCGAGGCCAGGAGATCTACCAACGTCTCAAATGCTAAGCACGCCCCCCCCCCCCCCCCGCGTAGGTTAGCCAGGTATATGTGCCTGCAGCATAGGTTGCGTGCCCTCAGTGTAGGTTAGCCAGGTATATGGGCCCTCAGTGTAGGTTAGCCAGGTATATGGGCCCTCAGTGTAGGTTTGCCAGGTATATGGGCCCTCAGTGTAGGTTTGCCAGGTATATGGGCCCTCAGTGTAGGTTTGCCAGGTATAGGGGCCCTCAGTGTAGATTAGCCAGGTATAGGGGCCCCCAGTGTAGGTTAGCCAGGTATAGGGGCCCCCAGTGTAGGTTAGCCAGGTATAGGGGCCCCCAGTGTAGGTTAGCCAGGTATAGGGGCCCCCAGTGTAGGTTAGCCAGGTATAGGGCCCCCCAGTGTAGGTAAGCCAGGTATAGGGCCCCCCAGTGTAGGTTAGCCAGGTATAGGGCCCCCCAGTGTAGGTTAGCCAGGTATAGGGCCCCCCAGTGTAGGTTAGCCAGGTATAGGTCCCTTCAGTGTAGGTTAGCCAGGTATAGGGCCCCCAGTGTAGGTTAGCCAGGTATAGGGCCCCCCAGTGTAGGTTAGCCAGGTATAGGGCCCCCCCAGTGTAGGTTAGCCAGGTATAGGGCCCCCCAGTGTAGGTTAGCCAGGTATAGGTCCCTTCAGTGTAGGTTAGCCAGGTATAGGGCCCCCCAGTGTAGGTTAGCCAGGTATAGGGCCCCCCAGTGTAGGTTAGCCAGGTATAGGGCCCCCCAGTGTAGGTTAGCCAGGTATAGGGCCCCCCAGTGTAGGTTAGCCAGGTATAGGGCCCCCCAGTGTAGGTTAGCCAGGTATAGGGCCCCCCAGTGTAGGTTAGCCAGGTATAGGGCCCCCCAGTGTAGGTTAGCCAGGTATATGTACCTGCAGGCGGAGGAGAAGAGGCGGCGAGGAGAGACTCTGGCAGGCCAATGGGATGTAGGAGAGAAGCGGCGGCGAAGAGAGAGGCGGCGCGGCCGCTACGTCATGGCTGGGGGCAGCGCCGGGCACGTTACACACGCACATTACACAGGCTGCCCTCCGCCGCCCCCAGCCATGACGCAGCGGACGCGCCGCCTCTCTCCTCCCTCTCTCCTCGCCTGCATGCATTCTATTGGCCAGCGGCCAGCAGCTAAACACGAGCTGCTGGCCGCAACAAACATTAACGAGACGCGGCCAAGAGGCCGCGATCTACCAAGGAGGCGGTCGCGATCTACCGGTAGATCGCGATCGACCTATTGGGCAGCCCTGAGTTAGGCTTAGCTTTTCCTGGCTGCATACCTGTTCAGTGATCCTGCCACTGCATACCTGTTCTGTGAACCCACCCACCACTGCATACCTGTTCAGTGATCCTGCCACTGCATTCCTGTTCTGTGAACCCACCCACCACTGCATACCTGTTCAGTGATCCTGCCACTGCATACCTGTTCTGTGAACCCACCACTGCATACCTGTTCTGTGATCCTGCCACTGCATACCTGTTCTGTGAACCCACCACTGCATACCTGTTCTGTGAACCCACCACTGCATACCTGTTCTGTGAACCCACCCACCACTGCATACCTGTTCAGTGATCCTGCCACTGCATACCTGTTCTGTGAACCCGCCACTGCATACCTGTTCTGTGAACCCACCACTGCATACCTGTTCTGTGAACCCACCCACCACTGCATACCTGTTCAGTGATCCTGCCACTGCATACCTGTTCTGTGAACCCACCACTGCATACCTGTTCTGTGAACCCACCCACCACTGCATACCTGTTCAGTGATCCTGCCACTGCATACCTGTTCAGTGATCCTGCCACTGCATACCTGTTCTGTGAACCCACCACTGCATACCTGTTCTGTGAACCCACCCACCACTGCATACCTGTTCAGTGATCCTGCCACTGCATACCTGTTCTGTGAACCCACCCACCACTGCATACCTGTTCAGTGATCCTGCCACTGCATACCTGTTCTGTGAACCCACCACTGCATACCTGTTCTGTGAACCCACCACTGCATACCTGTTCTGTTCAGTGGACCCGCCACTGCATACCTGTTCTGTTCAGTGGACCCGCCACTGTATACCTGTTTAGTGAACCCGCCACTGCATACCTGTTCTGTTCAGTGAACAGTTTGGTGTGTCAGTGTGAAGCAGTACCTTAATTACACTACCTGATTGATGTATACACATGCAAGATGATTTAAAGCACTTTAGGCCTGTCATTTAGCATTCAATATGATTTATGTCCTTAAAACGCTGCTTTGCGTCAAATCCAGATTTTTACCTGGGGACTTTTGGCGTATATCCCACTCCGCCATGCCCCCCTCCAGGTGTTAGACCCCTTGAAACATCTTTTCCATCACTTTTGTGGTCAGCATAATTATTTTTTTTTTCAAAGTTCGCATCCCCATTGAAGTCTATTGCGGTTCGCGAACTTTAACGCGAACCGAACCTTCCGCGGAAGTTCGCGAACCCGGTTCGCGAACCTAAAATCGGAGGTTCGGCCCAACTCTAATCACAGCAAGCCTTCCAGGTCCTGAAGCAGCAAAACAACCCCAGACCATCACACTACTACCACCATATTTTACTGTTGGTATGATGTTCTTTTGCTGAAATGCTGTGTTACTTCTACGCCAGATGTAACGGGACACGCACCTTCAAAAAAGTTCAACTTTTGTCTCGTCGGTCCACAAGGTATTTTCTCAAAAGTCTTGGCAATCATTGAGATGTTTTTTTAGCAAAATTGAGATGAGCCTTAATGTTCTTTTTGCTTAAAAGTGGTTTGCGCCTTGGATATCTGCCATGCAGGCCGTTTTTGCCCAGTCTCTTTCTTATGGTGGAGTCGTGAACACTGACCTTAATTGAGGCAAGTGAGGCCTGCAGTTCTTTAGATGTTGTCCTGGGGTCTTTTGTGGCCTCTCGGATGAGTTTTCTCTGCGCTCTTGGGGTAATTTTGGTCGGCCGGCCACTCCTGGGAAGGTTCATCACTGTTCCATGTTTTTGCCATTTGTGGATAATGGCTCTCACTGTGGTTCGCTGGAGTCCCAAAGCTTTAGAAATGGCTTTATAACCTTTACCAGACTGATAGATCTCAATTACTTTTGTTCTCATTTGTTCCTGAATTTCTTTGGATCTTGGCATGATGTCTAGCTTTCGAGGTGCTTTTGGTCTACTTCTCTGTGTCAGATAGCTCCTATTTAAAGGGAACCAGAGAGGAATGGAGGGTGAAAAAAGGAAAAGATTGTATACATACCTGGGGCTTCTTCCAGCCCCATAAGCCTGAATCGCTCCCACGCCGCCGTCCTCCGCTTCCTGGATCCGCCGGTACCGGGCCCGTCACTTCCGGCGGACACGGCCAATTCTCCGCATCACAGGGGCTCCCTGCATACCCGTACGCATGCGGCTGCGCAGTAGGCAGCCGCAAGCGTACGTGTATGGAGGGAGCCCGTGATGCAGAGAATTGGCCGCGTCCGCCAGCCGACTGGCGGTAATGACGGGACCCGGTACCGGCGAATCCAGGCAGCGGAGGACGGCGGTGTGGGAGCGATCCGTGCATATGGGGCTGGAGGAAGCCCCAGGTATGTATAATAGCTTTACTTTTCTCCTCTCTGGTTCTCTAAGTGATTTCTTGATTGAAACAGGTGTGGCAGTAATCAGGCCTGGGGGTGACTACAGAAATTGAACTCAGGTGTGATAAACCACAGTTAAAGGGGCACTATTGCTAAAATCATCTTTTTTAAACCTTTTAGCATACATATTAGTTGATGGAGAACTGATTTTGCACATTATTCATTTTTATTTGAAAGTATTTGTTTGCAGGCAATAAACATTTAGATACATGTAGCCACGTCAGCAGTTGCACCTTTCCGACGCCAATGTAGTTCATACCATTCTGCAATAGGGAGGCAGCTTGTAGTGGTGTGCGAGTTGTCAGTTATATTGTACCCCTCTGGCCATTTCAGTTCGCTTTTCCCACATTGTAACCGCTCTATAGAGCAGTTACTGAGCACAGCAGCCGACGTAAAGTGATGGTCGCAGCCTCCTCCGTGCAGGGTGCATTGTTATTCAGAGCGGCTGCGTGTAGTTACGCTGCCCGGCCGCCAAGGACCCCCTTTCCCTATGCTGGCAATAAAACGGACACCTATTGTTGTCCGTTTCTATGGTAACCATGTCCGGCTATCCTATCTGCGCAATCTAGCAGCGGCATCAAAGAGCACACACAAGCGCTACAGCTGTGTGTTGCTCTGCGTGGTGTATTGCTTCCTAAAACCTTTTTTGAATGCCTGCAAAACCGTTTGGTGTTTGTGTTGTGGAAGCAGGTAGACATTCAAAAAAGGTTTTAGGAAGCAATACACCACGCAGAGCAACACACAGCTGTAGCGCTTGTGTGTGCTCTTTGATGCCGCCGCTAGATTGCGCAGATAGGATAGCCGGACATGGTTACCATAGAAACGGACAACAATAGGTGTCCGTTTCATTGCCAGCATAGGGAAAGGGGGTCCTTGGCGGCCGGGCAGCGTAACTACACGCAGCAGCTCTGAATAACGTTGCACCCTGCACGGAGGAGGCTGCGACCATCACTTTACGTCGGCTGCTGTGCTCAGTAACTGCTCTATAGAGCGGTTACAATGTGGGAAAAGCGAACTGAAATGGCCAGAGGGGTACAAGATAACTGACAACTCGCACACCACTACATGCTGCCTCCCTATTGCAGAATGGTATGAACTACATTGGCGTCGGAAAGGTGCAACTGCTGACGTGGCTACATGTATCTAAATGTTTATTGCCTGCAAACAAATACTTTCAAATAAAAATGAATAATGTGCAAAATCAGTCCTCCATCAACTAATATGTATGCTAAAAGGTTTAAAAAAGATGATTTTAGCAATAGTGCCCCTTTAAGTTATTTTTTAACAAGGTGGGGCAATCACTTTTTCACACAGGGCCATGTAGATTTGGATTTTTTTTTTCGCACTAAATAATAAAAACCATCATTTAAAACTGAATTTTGTGTTCAATTGTGTTATCTTTGACTAATAGTTAACAGTTTTTGATGAGCAGAAACATTTGTGTGACAAACATGCAAAAGAATAAGAAATCAGGAAGGGGGCAAATCGTTTTTCACATCACTGTATTTCATTAAGCTTTTTATACAATTCATCAATAATGATGCAATTAAAGTCCTTCGGTGCATCACATCCTGACAGCCTGACTAATGTTTTGTGGCCAAAAGCTGCTTCTTCAAAATATTTACAGTTGGCACTACATCATTATAAGCTGATGCTAAAAGTCTCAAAATGAATTTGCTGGATGTATCTGTTACTTACAGAACTGTAATTAGATTCATAAAGGGAGGTGCTGCACAGTTTTGCCAAAGTTTTGTCTTTTGAGCTCCTATGGGGATACGGAACCTCCAATGCAAATGAGGCTAGAAGCTGCATGCAGCTTCCTGGAAAAGTCGGAACAACCACGCTGCTTGTACAAATGGTGGTAAATGCATTGCGATTAATGCTTCCATTCACCTTAGTCCTGGACGTGGTGGATTCCCAGCGCTAAATGATGTAGAAGGACACCAGCACCTTCTGTCTAAACCGGCCAAACCCTCTAAAGTATGTGTAACACTTCTGTCTCCTAAACTCTTGTTATCCTGAGCCTTGCGTAATACTTTCTCCTAACCAAAATTCTATTAACTAACCTTAACCTATCAATATTCTCCCCTGCTTTTAACCTGTACACATTGAAAAATAGCAAAGGTAAATTTGGGCGCAGGGTAAAGCCAAAAGACTCCTCGCCCTGATTTAGCTATTCAGACTATCAAATCTACCCTACTGACTTTCTAATTATTTCTCTGTCCATGTAATTTTGGACTCTTATTGCCAGCGGCCAAGATACCCTGTTTTTATTGTAATGTGGGCTTCAGCCTGTTGCTAGTGTCCAAATAAGCCAGTGAGGGCCGCTATAGCCGTAATTCAAATTTCGACCTACGGCAGTGACCAAATTAGCTGTTTTTTTTTTTTGTTTGTTTTTTTTCTTGGCGTACTCTAATCTTCCTGATTACCAAAAACATTAACCCGTCGACATTGGGGCCGCTAATTGTGGGAACCTAAATGACCTCTGCATTGTCAGAAAATCTTCCTGGTTATTATATATGTTACGGCCAGAACCCGAAGTTTGGCCAGAACTAGAAGTGGCCGGCCACTTCGGGTTCTGGCCGGCCAATGTGCGAACTGGCCGCTGCGCTGCGGCCAATGTGAGAAATGCAACAATTCCTGTAAGGTTAATGGGATGTTGTGGCCGCAGCGCAGCGGGCAAATGTATCACACATCTTTACTTTATTCAATGACATTAAGCCGCCCGGCTTTTTCTCTGCCTCTCTCCTCCCCCCCCCCCCCGCCTCTCTCTCCTCCCCCCGCCTCTCTCTCTTCTTCTCTTATGGGCAGCCGGGCGGGGGACACGCGTGTCCCTCCGGAGTCGTTCGTCGCGGCAGGGGAATCCTGCCGTTCTTGCAGAGCGGGTGCTGGCAGAAGCGATGTCTGCAGCCTCCCCGCTCTGCTCTCCTGCCGCGACGAACGACTCTCCTGGACACGCGTGTCCCCCGCCCGGCTGCCCATAAGAGAAGGAAGAGAGAGAGAGGCGAGGGGAGGAGAGAGAGGCGAGGGGAAGAGAGAAAGCGGGGAAAAAGCCGGTCGGCTTAATGTCATTGAATAAAGTAAAGATGTGTGATACATTTGCCCGCTGCGCTGCGGCCACAACATCCCATTAACTTTACAGGAATTGTTGCATTTCTCACATTGGCCGCAGCGCAGCGGCCAGTTCGCACATTGGCCGGCCAGAACCCGAAGTGGCCGGCCACTTCTAGTTCTGGCCAAACTTCGGGTTCTGGCCGTAACATATACACAGAGTTCTTTGCCCCATGTTACGTGGGCTTCCTGTGGATCACTGGTTTCATGTATCCTAAAATACAAGAAACTGTTGAAGTTGGCCTTGCTGTGTGAATACTGTATGTATTTCGGATCAGACTTGTTTTGCAGTACGGCAGGAGCAGGTTCCAAAAACAGCAGGCTATAGCTGCTTGTACAGCGTATGATGCGTGCAGCTGTCATTTTTAACTCTTACGTGGCTGACAAAGAAGATTCGTTTTTCCACTGGCGTATCCAGACGGGGGTTCTGGATGTATGGAACACCCCCCTGAGACTCCTGTACCTTTAAAAAAATTCCCTGAAATCGCTGAAGCAGACAAGCTGGTAAATATACAGAGGCTTGCCTGCAGGGTCTGTGGGAAAAACTCAGCTCTTTCCCTATTGTAAAGACTGCATGTAGACAGCTACATAAGGTATGTCACAGGTTGAAAAGTTTTTGACAGTCCCTAAACTCCAGGAGGGCTGCCTGCAGCTTGTGTGAGATTCTCCACACCCCTATGGACGGTATACCTATATCATTCCCCTATTCCCACAATCCTCCCCATCATGTTGTTAATGTTTTGTTTTTGCTTTGGCAATGCTAAATGTATTTGGTCCTGCCAATAAAGCTTTTTTGGATTTGGCTGGCAGGGACAGGAGAGTACATGCAAGTAGCCTCTGTGTGATGTTGGACTGCAATACAGATACGCTATCTGCTCTATCTCAGTCTCTCCACTCCACCTGGGGGGCAATCTCCCCCCAGGCCCCCTTTCATTCAGTGATTTAGGGCCTGTTTCCACTACACGCAGAATCTGCATGCAGAAAACTGACTCCAATGAATGCCTATGGGCCTGTATCCACTGAACACAATTTTTCTGATGCAGATTTCCCATAGGCATTCATTGGAGTCAGTTTTCTGCATGCAGATTCTGCGTGTAGTGGAAACAGGCCCTTAGGGCTGGTGTCTGGTGTATTCAGGTTTGTTATTGTAAGGCAATGCAAAATACTAGGCTAGCTGATAAAACTGCAATTAAAGGGCAGGAAAGCTGGTATATATACACAGCATGATGCAGAGCTTGCCTGGAGGGTCCGTGGGCAAAAATCTGTCTCTCCCCTATGTCATAATGACTGCATCTTGTTAAACAAGGTGAACATTTTTTGACAGTCCCTAGACTCCAGGAGGGCTGCTTTCTGACTTGTGTGAGAGACTGGCAGGGACAGGAGTCCTATTACAGGCAAGTAGCCTCTGTGTGATGTGGGACTGCAATACAGATAATGCTCCATCTCAGGCTATTCTCAATTTCTCTCCACTCCTCTTCTCTCTGGGCTAGTGCACGCCAAAATCACAATAGCAATCGCTAGCAATTAGTGAGTGCGATTTTCAGAGCGATTTCTGAATGAATCACTCAAAAAAATGCTACATGTGGTATACCTGCGATTTTGAAAAAATCACAACGCTGCTGTGGGAACACCCACATAGGGTAACATTAGCCAAGCGCTTTTCAAATCAATGTTGATTTGAAAAACGCTCAGAAGCCCTCTTGGTGTGCACCAGCCCTCCCTCATTCACCTTTGTTTCCCTCTTCCCCTAGTACTGGCTGGCTGTGTCTTCTTGTCATACAGGAAAGCTAAATAAAAGTGCAATCCTGGTGAGGCAAATTATTATCATTTAGTATTTATATAGCGCCGCCATCTTCCGCAGATGCATATATCCCTGCATCATATGGGTATCGCTTGCGCTATGTGACATGTGACATATTCCACTGAATTGTCCAAACTAAGTCTATCTCTCGTTCCTCTCTCGGGGAGTTGTTCCAGCGCTGTCCCCTGTTCAAATTTGCTGCTTCCAGAAGCCCTCAGAAACACTTGTGTCCTTGAGTACTTCCAAAGATAGGCAGCTCCGTAATACGCCAGCGCACTTTTGTGCATGGGCAGTATGGAGCCACCTGTATTCGGAAGCACTCATGGACATAAGTGCTTCTGGACCTTTCTGGAATCCCCCCCCCCCCCCCCTTAAAAATCCTACGTTTGCCCCTGTTTTTAGTGCGGAGCTCCACTTCTTGGTCTCTTTCATATTTGGTCCTTGTGAAGTTTGTTGCATGCTCTGGCTCTCCATTCCATGATTTTTTGGATGCTGCTTACATTATGAGGTTGTGGCTTGTTTGGGTACAGGCATAGAATTGGAAAGGTTTTTTATTTCTGCAGTAAATTGAGGAAATGTCAGTGCTGTATAAAGAACTTATTTGTAAGTCTCCTTACCACTCTAATCAGTGGCAGCTCCACAGTGGGACATGTAAAGCAATTAAGTTGAGAACAGACTTGTCTGGCTGATCTATTCTGAAATAGGCGTCTAAGGAAGCACACAGATGGGATGTAGGAAATACAATCATAAAAATGGGATGTAAAATTTTTGTCAGACTGAAATTGAAGAATATGCTTGGTTTTCATATTTTTTTATTTTCCATGAATAAAAAACACAACTATTTATGTTTAACCACTTCCTGCAGTGTACTCCTGTCTGGACTTACTAGGCACTGATTGGTGATTGGTAAAGTGTTCACTGAGCCAATCTAAGGGTTTGTGTAATAATAAATTATTTGTTACAGCCACAAACTATGTTTATTCTTGAAAAAAAATGCGTGCAGTACGCGATAGCGCAATCGCGCTGCCACGCCTTAGGCCTCGTTCAGACTATACGCGCTGCCGTGCGCATTTTGGCAGTGCGTATAGTGTGCGACACGCAAGAACGGTAGAAGGGCATAGACAGCCCTTCTACCGTTCCCATCATATGCGCTGCGCAGCAGCGCGATTGCACTATCGCGTACTGCACGCATTTTTGTGAATCGCAGCGCAGATCCCATTCATTGTAATGAATGGGATCTGCAGCGCAGCACATAGGAGCGCAGATGGCGTGCGGTTGGACGCGTTGCGTTCCGATCGCATAGCCATCTGCGCTAAATGATGTGAACGAGGCCTTACACACCAGTTACAAAGTCTCTGTCACAGCAGATCTGTTACTTCAGATCTGTGTTCTGAGGTGTCAGGAGCTGCTGAAGATAAACTTTGGTACCTTTTACACACTTTAATGCGTACAAACTTTTCTCTGATACCCCCTCCAATAGTCAATGACCAAAAGAAAACACTTAAAAGAAAACAAACAAAAAGAAAAGAAAATACTTAAATTGTTACCCTATTGACTCAGCTTCTTCAATATGCACTGGTATATCATAAGGATATATTACTTTTGTTTGTTTATTTTATTTTATTTTTTTGCAAGTAAGCAAACACAAAACAGAAAGAATACAACTTTTATCTCCCCACAAAATATTGTCACCATACATTGTACTAGAAGCAGAATTTAAATGTTATGATACAGTGGATGAAAATGGAGAAATCGTGTATTTTTTTTTCCATTGTTTTTCCTTTTTTTTCCCTTATTTTCCCCTTTAAAATGCCTAGAAAATAATTTGCTTAAAAAAAAAAAAAAACACAAAAAGCCTTATTTGTCCTGAAAAAAAAAAAAGATATTTCACTACTTATCACACCTAAACGAGAGAGATAGATAGATAGAAGTATTGCCAAATAAATGTGAGCAGCACTGAAAAGTGAAAATTGCTCTTGGTGGTAGGAGTAAAACAGACAGTCATCATTTTTTTTTCCCCCAATAAAAGTGTGTAACTGTTAATAAACAAAGCTGCCCAAAGTAAGCAGCAGTGAAATCGGGGAAGAACACCTGGGCAAACTATGCTGTGATCAGAAAGCTTTGAAATGGCCCCAGCCATGAAGAGGTTAAACATGCTCACAAGCCCTTATTAGGCTCTATAACAGGAAACAACCGGCTCCTTGACTTTCCTAACTGGGTCAAATGAGCCGCTAGCCATCTGAATACAAATTTTACTGTTTTACTTGTTCACCTTCAACACATCCTGCATCTTCTTGGAACTGTTTTCTTTTTATCAGTCTTATTTTGTGTGATCAACTGTCTAGATAACTGTGCATGTTCCCTCTGAAGAGTGTCTAAAGCATCTGGCTGTTATTGGAGCATGAGCAAATCAGGGCTGACAAACCATTTGTGGTGAAAAGTGGTTTACGACACTCCGCCGCTGGGAATGTAACCTTAATGCAGTGTCCATAGCAACCGTCAATATGGATTGATCTGACCAAACTGCTATGGTAACAGCCTGCTCTATATCCCTAGACCCTAGAGATGTGCGTCACTTGTGTGCTGTACGTTTATCATTCAATTTGCCACAATCTGCCATGCCAATGTTATGTCAGTGGCATGTACTGCTTGCTTAGACGTTTTGCGAAGAAATGGACTTGGAATTGTTCACTGAACTCTTTCTTTGACTTCAAGCTATCCTTCATAGATCCAGTTAGTTGTGCTCATCAAATTGTGGTAATGGCTTAAACAAGTATTTTATATATCATATTATCTTTAGCGCAAGTGTGCTGTAGCAAACAAAATAGCTATTAGCTATTTAGCTTTTCTTGTTTAGACTGATGCTAATATTCTCCCTCTATACCAACAACTGCATCTCATCCGCTGACTCTGTGAAAGTCACAAATTTCATCGGCCTAATTGGAAGCAACGGAGAGCATGAGTACCGCAGCGAGGTTGAGAGAATATGCAACTGGTGCAGAGATAACAACCTAGTCCATAACACAGCAAAGACTGTTGAACTAGTCGTAGATTTCGGGAGAAACCCTCCCCCCCCCCCTCCCACCTGTCCTCATTGGAGGGACAGAAGTCTCTAAGGTGTCATTGGTTCGGTTCATCGGCACGACTCTCACTAACAACCTGAAATGGGGGCAAAACACCACCAAAATTCAGAAGAAATCCCAGAAGAGGTTGTTCTTCCTGCGCCAACTGAAGAGATTTGGCATGCCCATGGAGCTGCTGTCCAGCTTCTATACCGCCACCATAGAATCCATCCTCTGCTCCTCTATCATTGTCTGGTATGCTGGCGCAGCGGGCAGCGACAAACACAAGCTGCAGAGAGTCATAACTGACGCGGAGAAGATAATCGGTACTCCTCTTCCACCACTTGATCTGCTCCACTCCGCTAGGATGAGGAAGAGGGCCAACATGATCTCCCGTGACCCCTCCCACCCAGGCAGCGGCTACTTCAGGCTCCTCCCACCGGGCCGCCGCTACAGGTCTATACCATCCAAAACCACCAGGCGGAAGAACACCTTCTTCCCCCAAGCTGTTCGGCTTCTGAACTCCAACCTCCCCCTGCCCGGCTCGCATTTCTAATCGCTGGGTCGGTCAGCCGGTTCCTCGCCGCTACCTGCCCTGGATTATTACCCGATATGGACTTTGGTGGCCTTTTACCAGCATCTTTATTGTTTACCGGACTGCATTTGCACAGTAGTGTAATGGCCGATACGAACTGACTACTGCATTTCTATGTGTATGTGTTGTGCGTCTGTCTATACTCTGTACCACAAATAATTACGATTACAGCTCTTGCTTTATCCGGCAAAATAAAACCGATTCTGATTCTGCTACTTGTGTCAGTCTCGCAATGAAAACTACAGGGTTGAGATATTAGTTGTAGTGATGAGCAATAAATTCTAGTAACATGTACATTTCCTCTCACCTAAGTAGGGTGTTAAGGTTCCTATACTTACCCTTAGTTGCATTTGATGGAAAAAATAGCATACTTGCTTAATAAAGAGGATTTTCTGCTATGGCTCTTCCCCCAGGTTCAGAGTGCAGATGCCGCAGAAGCCAATGATCTGTATGCTATGCTAGATGACTTTCCCCACATGACAAAATCCCACTGTTCTGTTTGATCCCCAGGTTGTGGATGGATTTGTCTATAGGCGTGCAGCCTCAGAGCGTGCTACGTGCAACGTTGTCATTGCATATATTCATGCTCCCACACAATGGTGAAATGGCAGAGGAGGGGGCCTTATACAAGGCCTTGAAAAGCTGCGTCATGTGTAGAGGTGGAAGAATGTGTTTTTGTTTTGTTTTGTTTGTTTTTTTTCCCCTGTGTGTGTTTTGTTTTCTTCGTCAGTGGCTCATGAGTGTTTCCCACATTCATATATTGTCTGTGGCCATACATTTCTGCTCCGATGTTTTTCTTTTGCATGACTATCCCATAAACAAAGGAAACTGGTAAATTTAGTGTAACATTTTTGCACTCCTTATACAATACACTCACTAGAAAAAGTACAGCAGAGTCCCGTTGTCTGGAATTAGGGCAACCGGAACCGGCATGCCTGAAGGATATCGGGATTGTAGTGTTGCGGCATTTGGGGGAGGGGGGGGGGGGGGTTGGAGGCATTTTAAATAATTACTGAGGCTCCAGCGATGTCTGGCCGTCTCCCTGTTCCTCCCTGCGGTCTCCTAGCGGCTTTCTGGCACAGTGCATGGAATTCAGGTTGTCACCTGACCCGATGCGGGTCATGTGACTTGCCAACTTGCGTATACGAAGGACACCAGAAAGCTGTTAGGAGCTGGTCTGGGAAGACTGCCAGACATCGCTGGAGGATCGGTGAGTGTTTGCAGGTGGAGGTTTGTGCTTTTTTTAGCTCAAGCAACCGGCAACCACATGTATCCGACATCAGGCGATCCCCGCAGGTGCCAGATACTGGGGACTATGCTGTATATGATATCATTGGCTGACTTTTACAAACAGATAAGAGACTTCGATTATTAACAGCAAAGGTTTGTAGCATAGGCTGTATGCATAGACTGCATGTAGCATTAAGTACGGCAGGTTTGAAGGACACCTGGCCCGAGGCACAACTACGTAAGGTTGTCTATTATTATTATTATTATTATTATTATTATTATTATTTATTGTATTTATAAAGCGCCAACATATTACGCAGCGCTGGACAATAAATATATACACTGATACAAGGATGACATACATAGGGTTATACACATAGAACAAAGTTATACATACAAATTGTACAAAATACATGATCATGCAATATGGGCTGGTTAGGTAGGCCCAGTAATACAAGTACAGGCTGTCATAGGACAGGAGCACATGATCCTGTAGATTACACTAGGGAGTGGAGGACCCTGCCAGAGGCTTACAATCTAAAGGGAGGGGTGGAAACACTAGGGGGGGCTGTTAAATATTCCTTAGAGAGTTACTGTGTGGTAGGAGGTGGGTAGGCCATCATAAAGAGGTGGGTTTTGAGGGCTTGCTTGAATGTGTTGAAAGAGGGAGCAAGTCTGATGGGTGGTGGAAGGGCATTCCAGAGGGTGGGGGCAGCTCTTGAGAAATCCTGCAGGCGGGCATGGGAGTGTGAAATGCGCGGGGTGGTGAGGCGAAGGTCGTTGGAGGAACGGAGGGGGCGACCTGGTGTATACTTGTGAACAAGCTCCGAGATGTAGGTAGGGCATGTTTTGTGCACAGATTTATACGCCAGGCATAGAATCTTGAAACTTATCCTGAGACGGATAGGGAGCCAGTGCAGGGATTCACAAAGGGGAGATGTGGATGTCCGTCACAGTAATCATTTCTTAAAATTTTGATATTATGGCTAAAGTGCAGGCTTGCTGCAATGTTCCTTCCTATCACCTTTCCATTCCCATCTCTTAAAGTGTACCTGAGACGGGGGAAAAAGTCATTTTTTTTTTTTACTTAATTGGGGCTTCTTCCAGCCCACTTGTAGCCTGGGTCCTTTGGTTGGATCCCTGTCCCTGTTGCCACTGTGCCCCTTGGAAGCTCACTGAACTGGTCACAGGCTACTGAGCATGCATGGCCAAGGCCGTGCCCCCTCTCGATCACACTCCTGTGGCCAGAGGTAAAGGGCTAATGAGTGGCATGGTTGTGATCTCTTTGGGAGGGTGGGATAAGTGGCGATTACAAAATTCTCTGCTAGCGATCACCCAAATTAAAGTGTAACTGTCGGGCATAAAATCAAAAATCAATTCTTTATTTTTTACTGGTAAACAAGTAATAAGGATGCTAATCAGGCAATCCAAAAGTTAAAATCACTATTGCTTTTCTTGTTGATAAATTTTTATTTCCCAGTTTACATGACTCTTATTTGTTTTTATTTTTTTTTTTTGCTTCCCTACTTCTCAGGCTTAACTAATGGCTGAAGCCTCTTTCCCTCCTGTTTTCCCCTCCCTCTGACGCTCTGTGAGTTCCCACTTTAGCCAGGGTTTGCATTCTAGAAATGCATCTAATTCAAGTTTCACAACATTCATATAAGAAATTCCATTGAAGTCAGTGGAAATTTCTGCAGTTGTGTTCCACATGCTTTACTTTAACTCTGTTTGCATTCTGTAAAAGTGAATGTGATAAAAATCTGCTTATTCTTCAGCTGTATCCACCAGCAGGAGTCCAATTACAAATCAGATTGTATTTAGAAGTCCTGTAATGTTTTGCCAGGACAGGAACAAACAGGGGCCAGCTTCTTAAAGTAGCAGAATCTTTATTGGTTAAAGAAAGCACTGCAGATTTATGAGAGACGACTACATCCTCCCTTGTGCATTACTGAATCTCCCCAGTGCACCACATTTCAATACACCAGCTTGACATGTGTAATATAAATATTACTGTGTAATATAAACAAGATAGATGATGCAGCATTTCAATTGTATGTTACAGTAGAGTCCCAGTTATATGGAGCTCAACTAACCAGCAGTATCAACCAACCAGCACAAATAGCCTTCAGTACTCCCAGTGGTGAAGGTCAACTTCTTAGGCTATTTGTGGGCTCTGCTGTGCCTAAAGGTTGGGTACCATAGCTCCCCCATGGTTATATACTTTCAATCACTGCATTTTAACTTTTAACCTCTCTGCCATTAAGATTATTACTGGATTTTAGTGTCTGAAAGCGGTGCAATATTTTTCTCTCACTTTTAGACTATAAAAATAATACCGCTAGATAGATCTGCGTCAGTCCTGCACAATACACACCTCCCATGGATCCAGCTCGGGGTTACCGCTCTGAGCTTCAGATTTCCAGCCCGAGCCTGACTCTGTTTTACCGCTAAAGAGGTTAATACAAAGTTCATGGTATGTATATAGAGTGGAGTACTGTATTGGCTGGGCATATTTTTAACATAGTCTGAACTATAAAGCACACTGATCTAGCATCACCTGGTCCCTGTCAGTGCTGGATAACAGAGACTCTGCTGTATTTCCTGTGTTCTAAATGCACATGCTGCACTTATGCTTGGTTAATGTCACTATGTACTTGCGTTTGAGGCCAGCTTCCTAAAACTCTGCCCTGCTGTAAATACTGTACAGGTACACTGTGACAGGTATGTATTGCAGTGACACCGAACACAGCATAAATAATCTGGGAGTTAATTTCTGCAGACGGCGCCTGATGCTGGGCGCTGTCAAGGTACTAGTGCCTCGCTGCGTGCCCCGTCACTTCAGCTCACTGGCAGTGGAATCATATGTTCACGTTGATTCTCCTGATGGAGCAGATAGCCTCCCTCAGCTTGTCTCCGCATCCTGCTCATTCTACTCTCTATACATTGTTCCCCCACCCCTCAAGCAAGATAAGACAGTAATTGGATAGCTGGCCATGCCTCTCCTCTCTTCCCATTGCTGGCTGCAGGGAATGTTTTTCTTAAAATGAAGTCCATGCCATTATAAACAAACATACCATATATCCGCAATAATCAATCTACTTCATATATAAGTTGACCTCAAAATTTAATTTTGCCCTGTTAAACTGGAATAAACCCTCATGGTTCCCAAGTGTAGCAGTTATCCACTCCCCTCCCCCTTCACCACCAGCTTAAAGGGGTTCTTTCGCGAAAAAAGTAGGCAGTTAAAAAATGTGACAGATGACAGGTTTTGGGCCAGTCCATCTTTTTAAGGGGGATTCTCAGGGCTTTCTTTGTTTTCAACAGCATTTCCTGAACAACAGTTTAACTGCCAAAATAGCAAGATACCAGCCGGCCTCCCTAATCACTTGCACACTATTATGTCAGTTAGATTTTGCAACTGTTGTTCAGGAAATGCTGTTAAAAACAAAGAAAGCCCTGAGAATCCCCCTTAAAAAGATGGACTGGCCCAAAACCTGTCATCTGTCACATTTTTTAACTGCCTACTTTTTTCGCGAAATAACCCCTTTAAAAAGCGGTGCGGCTAGAATCTGTAACCCCCAAACCCTCAGGGAGCACTGCAACCAATAGCTTAGCTGTAATACCCCACCCCTTTGTACGCACTATGTCTAGTATCTGTAATCCCCAGTCATCATTCCTCCCCCACCCTGTAAGCATGGCCATTATATACTGTCTCTCTTTCCCCATGTGAATAGCAGGGTGGCCACAGCAGTGCACATAAACCTAATCCAGCCTTGGGTCCTCTTTACCTCCTGTTCACTGATGCCAGTCAGCCTGCAAAAGTGTCCCTCTGACTCTCAATGCATGTTACGGGAGCTTGGCATTGAATTAGGTAAAGTGCTTGGCTGTGACCGTTCTGCCTATTCATATAGTGGGAGAGAAAGGCTGTAAGTCATGAAATTTAGGTCTGACTGACACATAAGTTGTCCCCTATATTTTCATTTGGCAAGTAAATTTCTGAACTCCTAGTCAAGGAATCGGATATATACTATGTGGTAGTATTGGAGATTAGTTTTATTATAAACTATCTCTCCATCTATTTCTGCTACTTTTGTTTGTGTTTAAATTGACCGAGTCTAAAAAGAATTGTGGAAAACTTGAAGACAGAGTTGCTCCTTCTCTGAATTTCTGAGAGGGATCGGATTACCAAAGACATGGGAAAACTGCTTCTAGCTAATAAAATACATACTAGAGAGATTATGAAACAAAATCCAAAGCAGAATCATGTGAAGAATTGTTGAAGCCAAATGCTGTTGACCTTGAACAAGCTATGCTTCTCATGCCTAAAGCACTGTAAGTGTAGCGCGTATGTTCCTTAAGGCAAAGACTTGCTCTGCACCTGTAACACCTTGTGCCAGTGAACATGAATCTTAGCAATTCTGGAAATGTTTAAAGATTCTACAGAAAGTCTTGACAAGCACTTCACCATTTTTATCATTAAAAAAACTAATGGCAAAATATAATTTAAGAAGAACCATAGTGATAAGATTAGGGCAAAGTATATGAATACCACTTCCTCCAATAATGTCTTTACTGTCTCACCTTCTGCAGTTTATGTCTAGACATAATGGTTCCTAGAGTACAGTAATGTTGTGAATGATTTTCCATAGAGGCTTAAAGAAAACCTGAACTGAACTTTAAAAGTCAAAATAAACATACACAAGTCATACTTACATCCTGTGTAGTCTACTCCTCAATCTATTTTTCCTCTCCTGCGTCCTGTTTGTCCACTGTGATCAATGAAATTCTCCGTCCTCCATTTTGAAAATGGCTATTACCCCATAACAGCTCCTGGTCAGCACACTGTTAAACTGTAACATCCCCACTTGAGTTATAGGGAAGCATGGACACATCAGTTCTCCTCTCAGCTGTAACTGACAGCAACTGATATATAACTGACAGCAACTGATATATTTCAGTTCTGACAAAATGTTGTCAGAACTGGAAGGGATCACTGTAAGAAGAAAATGGTGAGCTTCTGAGAGGAACTGATGGCAATGTAATTATGTAATGTTCATTTGAAGTTAACTCAAGTGTTTATTTTAAATAATTTTTACTCAGTACAGGTTCTCTTTAAAGAGTACCTGAACTCATCATGCTTACTTTTGTTAGGATGTAAGCAGGATTTTTAAAGGTATAGGTGAAATGCATCATACTTTCCTAATTAATGTACCGCCTTGTTTGTTCATGTGACCATGCTCTCTTCCCACCCCACCTCCTTATGTAACAGCGCCATCAGCTCTACAATTCATGTGCAGGCTGTGCGCCCTTAGAATGGCAGCCTTGAAGGATGTCGCATTCCATGATGTCACATGGAGGCCCCCTGTACGCATGTACGTGGTGCAGAGCAAAGAGTGAAATACTTAATGATAAGGTGCCATTTTAAAAGCTGCAGTTGTTTCCTCCAATCACTTGAACCAAGAAAGCCACTTGAGTTAATGGTGAAATGTATTTTCAGATTACTCAAGAAGTCTAGCTGAATTTGGCTCTAGTGCCACTAAATATGCAGTACTATGATCTGGATAAATGAGAAATTCCATAATTCAAGGACACATGTTCATCATCCTACAGCATCTGGATCGACCGTAAGACAACATATTTTTATAGGTGAGCTTCAGGGTCTCTTTCCTGGGGTATATGGCCACCTATTGTATACTTTGATAAAGCTATACCGACCCACTCAGATCACTAGAAACGCTGTTTGGTAAATGTGAGGCAGCTTGTTCAACATAGTTGACAGCCCACTTTCTGAACTAAGGCAGGATTCACACTGTACACGTTGCATAACCCACATGTTATAATGTGCGTGAACTGCAATGGAGATGGAGACTAGACACAGATGTTAATATAAAGCCTGCATGCAGTGAGAATAAAGCAAGAGATATGAACAGGCCCATGGCATTGTATGGGCAGTGAGTTCACTTGCAGAATTATTCTGCAATGCAACTGATGCAGTGTAAAAGGAGCCTTAAAGTGAACTTTCAGACTAAAAATCTACTCCGCAGAACTGACAAGGCTTGGTGTTTCACAGCATCAGAACTTTGTTTTTCTTACCAAAGCATCATTTTTAGCTGCATTTTTAGCTAAGCTCCACCCATCAAAGAAAACTCCCCAGGCTTTTTTTCCCTGATGCTGTGCAAAGCATGATGGGATTTCCTATGTTGTTCACATTGCCTAGCAACTGGGACGGGTGATCAGCACACAGGACAGTTGGAACTGTGTCTCATGCTCCCTGTCACCTCCTTTCAACCAAAAAGATGGCTGCCCTTATGAAATCAAACATTTGCCTGTTCTTTTAAAACAGGGTGGGTAAGAGAAAAAAAGAAGGGAACACCGAGAGCCCAATATAGTGTAGTATGTACAATAATGGGTAATAAATTAATATACTCACAAGTCAGGGTTACAGTATAGGTAACCACTGTATATGCAGGTGAGGAGATTAGACCTGTCCTCACTCAGGATTAAGATGTCGCTCTCTGTAGATAGGGAGAAGAAAAGGGGAATTCAACCCCTCCACCAGGGGTGGATGAAGATATTGTAAGGAGAACAGAGGCGCCGAAATAATAAAATATATTGAAAGCTTTAAAATTCCTCGGGAGGCAGTGGTGGACTCCTCTCCCTGAAGTAGACATAATACCGTCAATTTTAATACAAACAAGTTTATTTATATACTCCAATAAACAATGCAACGCATTTCGCAGGTATATTCCCGCTTCCTCAGGGGCTTCCTCCATCCCCATAAGCATGGATGTTTCCCTCGCCGTCCTTCTTAGCGCCACAGTTCAGCCGCAAGCTTCCCCGGTAAGCGGCTTGGTGACGTCAGCGACGGACCTTCTGCACATCAGACTAAGTCCGACTGAGCCACTTACCGGGTTTTGACTGCGGGAGAATGGTGGTCGCTGAGTAGGACGGCGAGGGACACATCCATGCTTATGGGGCTGGAGGAAGCCCCGGGTAAGTAAAAAAACTGCAGTAAGACTCATCTCTGAGTCTCTTTAAAGTTCTCTCGTGCCCAGAGGAAGCAGCATTGGACTCTCCATAGCACAACTGCAAGCCCAAATATGTGTTAAACCTTTTAACGCTTTAACCTTTTATCATTTAATAAATATGGGAACTTATTAAAGTAAACCCGAGGCGACCCTTTGCAAAAAAAGGAAAACCGCTTATCTAGGTAGAATGAAGGCTTCCCATGTCCTCCTTCCCCTTACCGCCACTACTCTCAACCCTCCTGAAAATTGGGACTGCGTCTGTATGGTGACGCCTGCACAGTAGCACAGAGCCACTCATACATGACCATCTCCGGGTCACCGTGCAGGCGTGGCTGTGCTTGCACAGTCTCAGTACAGCCACGATTGTGGATGAAGAGGAGGACAGCACATGGGAACGGTGAGTGCCAGGACGGTATGGGAAGTCTCTGCAGGATCCAGAGGCTTCCCTCTTCTTGGTAAGTGTCTGTTTTCTTTTTCATTTTATTTGCCTCGAGTACGCCTTGAGGCTTGGTTTGCATCAGCTTTTTTTTTTTTTTTTTTTTTTTAAAACCATATGTTTAGCAGACATTTTCAGTTATTTTGAAAAAGTCAGGCATTTTGATGCTTTGGAATGGTGTTGATACGGTATGCAAATTTGATGCTTTATTTGAAACATTTGCCCACGTTTTTCATTGCTTTTTTGGAAATTGAACACTGCATGTGTATTGCACATTTATGTAGTTATGTAGTGAGACTGAGACATGGTAAACATTTTGGAGGCAACATATAGTCACAGCTGGAAGTTTCTTTCTGTGGTAACAGACAGGAAGTAGACTTTACAAAATGTTGCCTAGGTGATGTTTTTTTACTACGCTTATGAATATAAACATGTTCTGTGTAATGAATAATCCAATCCGTAACTTCTTTTCCTGTGACTGATATCAACATTTTCTTTGCATGAAACATAAAAATATAATTCGGCTGTTGTGATCTTTTAATGAGAGCAGCATTGCAGTGCTTGGCTGCAGAGAAAACTTAAATTGAGGAGTTTTTGAAGAAAGTGTTTTCCTTAAAGAGACTCTGAAGCGAGAATAAATCTCGCTTCAGAGCTCATAGTTAGCAGGGGCACGTGTGCCCCTGCTAAACCGCCGCTATAGCGCCGCTAAACGGGGGTCCCTTCACCCCCAAACCCCCCACTGCGACACTTGGTCGCAGACTTGGTCGTTCCTGGAGGCAGGGCTAACGGCTGCAGCCCTGCCTCCAGTCGCGTCTGTCAGCGGCGCATTGCCGCCTTTCCCCCGCCCCTCTCAGTGAAGGAAGACTGAGAGGGGCGGGGGAGAGGCGGAGATACGCGTTGACAGATGTGCGTGGGGCAGGGCTGCGGCGGTTAGCCCTGCCCCAACCAGGAAGAGCTCCCCCGCATTACGGAGGGGATTTGGGGGATCAGGGACCCCCGTTAAGCCGCGGGATAGCGGCGGTTTAGCAGGGGCACACATGCCCCTGCTATCTATGAGGTCTGAAGCGAGATTTATTCTCGCTTCAGACTCTCTCTTTAAAGGAATACTATCGATTCACATATTTTTTTCAATTGACACAGGAATTGTTTGGGAAGTGCTGCTAAGTACTGGTGTATACATTTTAGTAGCAACTCCTTTGTTTACTGTTAGCAAAATACATTCAAAGTTTACTGATGCCAAAACTGAAGGCTGACTGAGCCATGAGGAGAGGGGGAATTCCCCTCACACTTGATCAGTTAACTCTATGTGTAGCTCTGTGTGTGACAAAAAAGAGAGCTCCCAACAGCTGCAGATCCTGTGTTCTGTGTTTCTGACTGAAGTGTCTGAAGAGAGCAGAGGAAATGTAACTAATTGTCACAGCTTTTTCATATTGTTTTTGCTTTCAGAGTTTGATATGTTTGATACTTGCTTTCTGTAGTCTGATATGCAACTCTGGCTGTGCATTGAAGCAGACACCCCTTCTGCAATTGATTTGTCCCAATATAGCTAAATCCTACCCTCAATAAATTACAGCTTTTGCCTTTGATATTTAACCTCCTTAGCGGTAACCCCGTGCTGGACACGGGGTAAGCCGCGCAGAAGGATTTCTCAGGCCCTGCTGGGCTGATCTGCATAAATTTTTTTTATTTTTTATACACGCAGCTAGCACTTTGCTAGCTGCGTGTTACTCACGATCGCAGCCGCCCCGCGGCGATTCGCCGCTACCCGCCGCATCAGAGGGTGCCCCCCCCCGAGACCCGTGCGCTGCCTGGCCAATCAGTGCCAGGCAGCGCTGAGGGGTGGATCGGGACTTCCTCTGACATCACGACGTCGGTGACGTCATCGCGGCCCGTCGCCATGGCGACGGGGGAAGCCCTCATGGAAATCCCGTTCAGAACGGGATTTCCGGATGGGCATATGTGCCAGCGGCGATCGGCGCATACGGGGGGCGCCGCAGGGAGAAGGGGGAAGCATGTAGCTAGCGCTAGGCTAGCTACATGCTAAAAAAAAAAATTTTAAAAAACCCTCGGGAATCATACCGCCAGGGAGGTTAATATGAAAAGTAGGAAAATGTTTACACAGCTACTTAGACATTATTTGTACATTGTCAATTTAGAACACTTGGGTATTGATAGTATTCCTTTTAAATAGGGGTTATTAACACGTGGACAATCCCACGCCATTTAATTTGGCTGGGAATTGAGCACTGTACAGACGAGTCACGAGTCACTCTGGAGGGGAGGAGGGACGATGGCACCTTGCGCGATAGGGTGGTAAGGTAGTTGCTTCACAGAGCTAAGGAAACCTCATGTTAGGCTTTAATTTGTAGCTAGGTTAGTGTGGGAGTGTCAGTCCTTGATACCACCCAGGTGCGGCCATAGTCAAGCGGGCACAGTTCAGCTGTGAAGGTGAGTGCATGGCTGGAAGCTTCCAGAGGGTCCTCCAGAGGCTTTCCCATGTTTGCTTTCCGGACCTCCGCCACTGCCCGTGAACATCGGGGCTGCGCTCTTCTTCTGGCCTGAGTGCGGCGGTGCAGCAACTGTGCGAGAATCGTGTGCAGTATCGTAGAGCCTAACTGCTGTACCTCTGCAGTACTAGCCCAGTTAAACTATTTCCATTTTATACCACGCCACTTGAAGGACATTTGATGTTATCAAATCTAGCAGCTTATTTAGGAAAACATTGTAAGGCCTCTTGCACACTGCAAGCAATTCAGATTCAGATTCCGCTTTTTAATCTGTTTTTACTTCCGATTCAGATTCAGATTTGCAGTTTGCTCCTTGCACACTGCAAATCTGAATCTGAATCGGAGGTAAAAACTGATTAAAAAGCGGAATCTGAATCTGAATTGCTTGCAGTGTGCAAGAGGCCTAAAGTGTATATGGACTTTTAGAGGGGCTAATTTACCAAGTTAAGTGCAATCTTGTTTGGACCAAAAATAAAGTAGTTGCGCAAAGCAACCAGATTTCAGCTATCAAATTCTGTTAATGTGTTTTCAGCCTCGACAAACAGTACTGCTTCACTAGCTTGCAGCTTTATCTTCTGAAAACAAGTGTTTTGCTATGCATTTATACCACTTTTTATTGTATTTTTTTCGGCTGGTCAGGTCTTGATTTTGTTGGTGGAAGACCATGGGAAACCATGTTGGAAAAAGAGACCTTGATGGTGAACACGATAAGGTAAGCTTGAATTTTTCTACTTTTGAAATCCAACTGCTGTTGGTTGTTTTCAAACCTTTTTTCCCCAGTCATGCCTTTTGATGGTTTGATCAGGACAGTATTGACCTGTATTCAATGGTGTAACACTTGCCCTTGACATTTTTGGGGAGATGGTTATATAGGCACGGGCCCTGAAAAGCAGATGGAAGGGACAATAACCACTAGCTCACGTTTTTTCATCCTGTGAATCTGTCAATACCTGAATAAGGCAAACATTCAAACAAGGTTTAAAGGGCATCTTTACAAGAATCATATAAGCATTTATTCCATTTTCACTTTGCCTAATAGCTGAACAGAGAATTCACTGCCCTGTAACTTGTGATGTCATGTCTAATTATATTTGATGCTGTAGGGCAAAGTTCCCCCAACCCTGCTCCCGGTGCCCACCAACAGTACCAATTTTTAAGGAAACCACAAACATTCTCAGGTGAGGTAATTGGCTACCACTGTGGATTGCCACAAAACATGCACTGTTGGTGCCACTCGGGCCCTGAGGTTGGGGTTTAAGCACACTGCTGTAGGGTATCCACTGGCAAGACAAGAGTGTACCCAACCTTTTCATTATGAAAGGCATTTAGGTTACCCCTTAAAGTGGTATTATCAAAAAAAATAAAGTTTTATAAAACGCTATAAGACTGCTCTGAGATCTCTTAAATCCATATTTGCACATCATTGAAGCTGTCTGATATCATTGTCAGCTGCAGGACAAATTATCAATATTATATGTACTCCTAGAGAAGTAATTAGTGAGCAAATAAAGGAGAAAAAGTTCTCTGCACCACCACACACACACACACACACACTCTCTCTCTCTCTCTCTCTCTCTCGTGTTTACTGCTTTGGACCAAAGATTACCGTTAATAATTCCACTTTAAGACAAGCTTCAGCCTGTTAAAATTACAAGTATATAAGCTTATCTTCAGTATGGCACTCCTGGGAAATGTTATAGTACTCTTCAGACTCCTGTCGCAGTTCACAATGGCTAGCTAGCATTGTCCAACAGCTATTACCCATATAGTTCATGGGAAATTAATAGATTTTAGTCACCTCCTAGGTGCTAAAACTATTCCTGTGAAGTGTAAAATGTCAGGGGACATATACATTGCATCTCTATAAACAGGACATTTTGCTATGTGACTTTGCAACGTTAATGGTTGGAAACTGCATAGTTGTGAGGTGTCTGTTTGGAATGACACTTGAGGCATTATAGAAGCTTTAAAACGTACTGGTGTTGAAGGGATAGTAAAGCTGCAAAGTAATCAATTACAGCTTTCTAAATCAACCACAGTAGTGTATTAGTAACATCTGTTAATCATTCCAAAGCTGTGCATGTACAAGATATGAATAAATATTGTATATGTTAACAACCAAATAAAAGCTCAGCAAAGAGCCTAACAGTGGTCTGTTGCTACTGCACTGTGATTCAGTTCTGCTTTTTCATATAGTGACACTCCTCGCGGTACACCTTGTTTGTTTCATGACTGACATTTCCACTTCCTGTATTACCAGTTGCTGTGTTCATCCATCCATCCATTCTGGTAGTCTGCCTGGTATTAAGTTATCCGGATTCATCATTTCAATTGCTGGTGCTGTGTGAATGAGCAACCAAGCAAGACAGCACCACCTGCAGTCTTATTTCAGAGCTTATGCTAACAGACATAGGAAAATTACTGTGCAGATTATGAAGTACAGAGGCATAGCATTGTGCACATTATTAAAAGCTAATGAAGCCATCACTCAGCACACTATACATTTATAATGCTGAATTATGTTACTGTAATTTGTTTCCAATAACCAAGCTTAACGGTTGCCGTTCAGTGATTATGTCAAGGACAGAACAGAGGGGTTGATGCATGAACCTGCATTATGTTGTAATGTATGTTTTTATGCACAGGTCAGCACACTAACTTTATAGCCTGTTGCCCGCAGCTGTAATCATTTTTTCATGTTGTGGTTTTGTAATTGTTTATGCCCATAAAGCTATACTGCTTAAATTACAGAGCGGATTTGTACAAAATTACACTCATTGCAACAGTAAAAAAGTAAAAATGACCAGCACTTGCCAATTCTTAAAAAGCAGGGTATTTATTCACAAAAAGAGTGAACAAAAAATAGCCATGACATCTGGACTCCCAGAATGTAACTATAGCTCTTTCACTTGACAAAGAGCGGTTTATCCGTTCGAAACGGCGACAGTCCGTTGTGATTGGAATTGGGCTGCAATGGAGGCGTAACCTATTCTGGAGGAAGTCCTCATGCTACTGTTTGCAGCTAAGAGCTATATCTACTATCAAGAGCATTTTTACTTTTTTGCTTGCATTAAGTCTGTATCAGCGATACAGGCTAGACCTGGCACAGCCGTTGAAGCAGGATAGGTGTGCTGTCCAAGAAGTACAACTCATTGCAACAGTAAAAATGGAATGCAAATCTTTACACACACACAAGGAGTTTGTGTGACATAATGTACTGATTAGTGTGCGGTAAAATATTGTGCTTTTACACATCCTGCATAAACACGCTATGTGATGTGACGTCTCAAGGAAACAAATATGCATGATAGATGCAAAAAACAATCCTTGTTAAAGTGGACCTGAACTCGTGCACGGGACACAAGGAAAACAGAGATTATTCCACCATGTTTGTGTTTAGCGTGAAGAGCCTGTCTTAATACCCCCTCAGCTGCAAGAAATCACAATTGTAATTTGATCTCTCAGCTGTGTCCACACGAGTCTTGGCAGCCCCAGTTAATTTGTAAACACAGGATGTTAACCCTTTGTTTTCTAACATGAAAGCAGGAAGGAGACACACTGCAGATTTATTGCAGGCGTTCTGAAAGCACTAACAAGGAAATGTTTTTCTTTAAAGGTTGTTATGCTGCTGCTTATCTTTTTAGAGCAGAGAGGAAGTTCTGAGGTCAGGTCCGTTTTAATCATCCCCAATATTGTCTTACAGCAGTGTGAAGAGTCCAGTTGTAAATGATGATTGATAGACAGTGGTTCTATCCTATTGGGTGTGGACAGGTAGTAGGGTGTTGCTGAAGAGGATATGGGGATGTAGCATGGATTAGCGCAATAGATCTTAAATAACTTTCTTATTTTGCAAAATCTACTACTACTTTTATGAAAAAAACAAAACTGGATGATTGTTAAAGAGACACTGAAGCGAAAAAAAAATTATGATATCATGAATTGGTTGTGTAGTATGGGTAATTACTAGAACATTGGTAGGAAAAAAATATTTTCATATTTTTATTTTCAGTTATACAGCTTTTTTGATAACATTTCATCATTCTCTAATATGTGTAATTTACACATTACTCAGCATTCTAAATGTTTTTATTGAACAGGCAGTGAACTTTTGACCTGTCCTGAACTATTCTCTGCAAAAGAAAAACACAATACAGCTGAGATAACCTAATCAGAAGTCATAGATTTCTGCGACTTTCAAAGTCGTAGAACTCAATGGCTATTTGCATAGATAACTGGAGTTTAACTCTTCCTGTACTGGAAACAAATGTTAGACTTCTGTCTCTACTCCTAATGGTGCGTACACTACAGAAGCCAACGACGGGTCCGTCGGACCCTCCCGCTGGGCGGACTTTCAGCAGACTGTAGTGTGTGTGTACGCACTGTCGGCGGACTGATAAGGCTGTTCCTGAGCGATCCGCTTTACAAACCTGTAAATATTTTCTTAGTTTAAATGTTGTATATGTTAATTCATCCATGTAGTTTTGTATACTAAAGCTGGTCTAAATGTAAACAGTATAATCCTGCTGCCTAATTTAGAGACAGATGAGTTCTTTTCTAGTATACTTTTTAGACTGAGTACCGGTAATATTCCCCTTTTAGGGTCCATTTTACTAGGTTCCAATAATTATATAGTTTAACAGGAACTTTAAAGGGATACTGTAGGGGGGTCGGGGGAAAATGAGCTGAACTTACCCGGGGCTTCTAATGGTCCCCCGCAGATATCCTGTGTTGGCGCAGCCACTCCCCGATGCTCCGGCCCCGCCTCTGGTTCACTTCTGGAATTTCTGACTTTAAAGTCAGAAAACCACTCCGCCTGCGTTGCTGTGTCCTTGTTCCCGCTGATGGCACCAGAAGCGTACTGCGCAGACACAGACCATACTGGGCTTCTGCTATACACTCCTGGTGACATCGGCGGGAGCGAGGACACGGCAACGCAGGCGCAGTGGTTTTCTGACTTTAAAGTCAGAAATTCCAGAAGTGAACTGGAGGAGGGGCCGGAGCATCGGTGAGTGGCTGCGCCAACACAGGATGTCTGCGGGGGACCATTAGAAGCCCCGGGTAAGTTCAGCTCATTTTCCCCCGACCCCCCTACAGTATCCCTTTAACCAAGGATTGAACTTGATTCCAGTCAGTAGCTGATACCCCCTTTCCCACAAGAAATCTTTTCTCGAATAGATGATTTTGGTGGTGTGGGGAGGGGTCTGTATGGCTAATAATGTAGTGAAGCCCCTCCCTCGGTGTGATGTCATGACCATGGCCCTGACAGTTTGCTGTTTGTGATCCTCATTGCATTGTGGGAAATATTGGCTTTTTCCAACTGCCAAGCAAAACCATGTACAGTCCCAGTCCCTGGACTTTTACTTCTGCATATAACTCTCCGTAACGAACATTCTGTACAGATCACCTGGCAGAACTAAATCTGTCACCACCAGTGATAAATGTCAGAATGTAAATCAGGGAGAGGAAAGATTTTACAATGGGCAATAAATTAATATTGTAAGAAACTATTTGGTTTTGTTACAGTTTGGATATTGCTTGCCCTGGCAGCAGTGGTAGGCATGTTCACACTGGATACAGTTCAAATAGGACTCGGACTGCACATGGTTTTGTACATTTCAAGTGGCACCTCACGCCATGTAGCACTGCTTGTGCAGTCACAGATGTACCAATCCTGTGTGCCTTTGTCTCAAATGTTATGCCAGCAAGTGGCACATGCAGGCTAAGCTTTGTGTTCATTTCCCTTGTGTACATGCATGGGAAGAATTGCATAAAAGGCAGCTTCCTATTATGCGCTTGCACTTTGAAGTACAGGTAGTCCCCGACTTACGAACGCCTGACTTATGAATGACCCGCCGATACGAACGGCATGGATTCTCTGTTTCCATGGAAACAAGCCCACATTTTTTTCCCAAATTGGACTTGTAGTCTTTGAGAAAATGGATTTTTAAAAAATCTAAGAAAAAATGGCTTTTAAACTTATATAAACAGGTACAAAGGGCAGAGGTGACACAGAGGGGGACACTGGAGGCATGTGGGGCACAGAGGAGGTACAGGGGGCAGAGATGGCACAATGTTCCGACTTCAGATTCAGGTTAAAAACGAACCTACAGTCCCTATCTCGTTCGTTAACCGAGGTCTACCTGTACGCACAGCACCTTGCCACCACTGATCAGGTGAGCCATGGCCTGTATATGGAGTTTTTATCTTGTTTTAATATGTAATATGGATTATAAGCATTGTTTTGGCATGCTACAAGAGGAAAATCTAGCTTAACTACCTGATGGGACTTTCAGGGCTGTGGAGTCAGAGCAATTTTGGGTACCTGGAGTTGGAATCTGAGGATTCATAAACTGAGGAGTCGGATGATTTTTGTAATGACTCCACAGCCCTGGGGACCTTGCCAGTGAGGATTTAGTGGACCAAGGTGCCTGCAAGTGACTTGGTTTTACTCTGATTTTAGTCCTGTGTACCTAGAGAGATTTCCCACTTGGGGCTTGATTCACAAAGCGGTGCTAACGGTTAGCACGCCTGTGAAAACCCCCTTAGCACGTCTAAACAAGCTTTTTGCGCGCAAAACTTTATGCGTGTAAAACTTTACGCGCGCACTGCACAGAGTGCAGGGCGCTCCGGGCGAAGTGCCCATTAAAGCCTATGGGACTTAGTGCGCGCATAGGACTTTGCACGCGCAAAACTTTGCGCGCGGTACTTAGCGCGCGATCTGATTGAGAAATCCGGTGCTAACCTACTTAGAACCCTGGTTAGCGCGTCTAAAGACTTTAGACGTGCTAAGTAGGTTAGCACCGCTTTGTGAATCAAGCCCTTTGAGTGCACATTGAGTAGAGGTCTTGGCTTCATTGATTAGGAGTACTGAACTATCACCTAATGTAATCATCAAACGAACTAAAGCTTAGTGGCAACAAATAGCACTGCTGTCATTAGTTTGGGAATGGTAGCACGAGAGGCAAGATAAGTCCTCTATTTACTGTGCACAGAATCTTCCATGGCTGATTTGGATTACAAGAAAGGCAAAGTTTAAAAAAGTCATAGCAGCATTTTCCACCACTGTTCTTGTGGGCATACTCAGGGACGCCATCAGAAATTTTGGGGCCCCTCACACATCAGGCCTGCCCCCCCCCTCCCAGGCCCACCCACTGGCTGCTGTGCCTGCCCACTAGCCACCCCACCCCTGTGCCTGTCAGTAAGAGCTTTCGTAGGATTAAGGATACCTTAGTGGAAAATAAAATTATAACAGCAGGAGCAGGCATGTTTAGTAGGCTCTCCCCATGCCCACTGTTCCCCCCCCCTTCTCCTCTGTCCCCCTCCATTAGTCAGTAGCGACTCCCCAAACTTCCAGGTTGGGGTGGTTGCGGCTTTCCTGCGCAGGCGCTGCTTGGCAAAGCATATCCTTGTATGCATTCAAGCAGCTGGGAGGGAGCGCACTGCGCAGATGTACCACATAGTTGTGATGTCACAACTACATAATGCGCCTGTGCAGAGCGCTCCTGGATGTCTGTACAGCAAATTGCACAGGAGTGCAGAGCAATGGGGAAATACTGTATCCGAGTCAGCCATCCTGACCTGGGAGGGGTTGGCACAGACCACCTCCCAGCAGCATCATTAACATTAAAAGGTATTTATTTTTGTATGAGGTGCTCGCCTTGTGGGTCCTTTTTTAATGCCAGCGTGTCGGAGGGGAGGGCCCCGGGCCCCTCACTCTAGTGTCAGTTGTCCCCCCCCCCCCCCCCCCTGATGGCTGCCCTGGGCATACTGCACCACAACTGAGTTTTGGAAATCTTGTTGATAAGCAAATATCTGTATTCAAGAAGTATAAAATTGTTTACTGGAGGGCTAGAGCTTTCATTTATGCTTTGAGAAATATTTTGTGACCAGCTCATGTGACCCTGTAATATGTCACCAGGAATGCAGTATGGTTGTGGCTGAAGGGCAGGGCATGAGTGGGCACAGGCATATCAATGGTGTGGCATAGCATTTGCAACGTGAAACTACAAAACATGGACTCTCCAGGGCTCAGAGCATACAAGGTGGCAAGGGCTAGTATTGACACCATACAAAAAAATCCACAGGTTTGCTTTATATTATGCTGAGATACTAGCACCCAAAATTCATAGATGGTGAGTAAAGAGCCTGTCTATACTTGTCTCTCGGCATCTCATGATATCTGCACTCTAACCACAGTGTTAGTTTGGGATAATTGTGGACAGCACAAACACAGAGCATGCCTTTCTCAGTCATACATGCACAGCAGTAAATTGAATCCAAAAGGAAAACAAGAGGGCAGAATGGCACATGGAGAGGAGGCAGGGCTAGCAAAGAGCAGTGCATATTTAACCACTTAAGGTCTGTGTAGTTTATCTGTTATCTGTGCTGCGTGGGCTCTGCAGCCCACAGCACAGATCGTGTAAAAGGCAGGGCGATCAGACTCCTCCCCCCCCCCGTTTTTCCCCACTATGTCCTGCTGGGGGGGGGGGGGTCTGATCGCCGCCGCCTGTTTCTGGGTAGCGAGGGGGGCTCCTCAAAGCCCCCCTCTGTAGCGCTATTCCACCCTCCCTCTCCTTCCCGCGTTCCTCCTCTGTATGGGCGGTACAGGACAGCGATCCGTCCTGTACCGCCTCTGATAGGTTTCAGCCTATCAGACGGCGGTGATCCCCGGCAAATCAGAGGCCGGGGATCGCCAATCTCCTTTACTGTCGCAGCAGCGCCGTACGATGTAAACACAGGGGATTTCTTCCCCGCGTGTTTACATTTCACGGAGACACCCTCCGTGAACTGACATGGAACCCATGTAAAACCACTTACGACCTGCCACCACCTATCGGCTTTAGGGCCGGTTCACACGGACGGCAGGCGGCGTTGGGGTGGCCAGGAAGTCGCGTCGTCCTGCGACGTCCCGTTCGGTGGCGGCGGTACAGAGATCGTCGCGATTGGCGTTTCTCGTCCCCGCAGGGGGACATATAGCCGCGCCGGCTAGCCGTCCCTGGACGTTGCATGCGGCTTCTAGGGACGGCCGAAACGATGCGTTAAATCGGGATCAGAACGCCGCGTTTATGCAATCGACGGTAATCGACGGTAACCGCGCAATGCTAAACGCTCCTATTCACTTGAATGGGAGAGTTTAGCCGATGGGTCCCGAACGCTTGACGGTAGACGCCGCCAAGCGTCCGTGTGAACCGGCCCTAAGGCAGTCGTTAAGTGGTTCAAGGGAATCTGAAGTGAAAATGTGATTTACAGTGGGTTGCAAAAGTATTGGGCCCCCTTGAAGTTTTCCACATTTTGTCACATTACTGGCACAAACATGCATCAATTTTATTGGAATTCCACGTGAAAGACCAATACAAAATGGTGTACATGTGAGAAGTGGATCGAAAATCATACATCATTCCAAACATTTTTTACCAATAAATAACTGCAAAGTGGGGTGTGCGTAATTATTCGGCCCCCTGAGTCAATACTTTGTAGAACCACCTTTTTGCTGCATTTACAGCTGCCAGTCTTTTAGGGTATGTCTCTACCAGCTTTGCACATCTAGAGACTGAAATCCTTGCCCATTCTTCTTTGCAAAACAGCTCCAGCTCAGTCAGATTAGATGAACAGCGTTTGTGAACAGCAGTTTTCAGATCTTGCCACAGATTCTCGATTGGATTTAGATCTGGACTTTGACTGGGCCATTCTAACACATAGATATGTTTTGTTTTAAACCATTCCATTGTTGCCCTGGCTTTATGTTTAGGGTCATTGTCCTGCTGGAAGGTGAACCTCCGCCCCAGTCTCAAGTCTTTTGCAGTCTCCAAGAGGTTTTCTTCCAAGTTTGCCCTGTATTTGGCTCCATCCATCTTCCCATCAACTCTGACCAGCTTCCCTGTCCCTGTTGAAGAGAAGCACCCCCCCGAGCATGATGCTGCCACCACCATATTTGACAGTGGGGATGGTGTGTTCAGAGTGATGTGCAGTGTTAGTTTTCCGCCACACATAGGCCCGGTGCACACCAAAAACCGCTAGCAGATCCGCAAAATGCTAGCAGATTTTGAAACGCTTTTTCTTATTTTTCTGTAGCGTTTCAGCTAGCGTTTTGCGGTTTTGTGTAGCGGTTTTGGTGTAGTAGATTTCATGTATTGTTACAGTAAAGCTGTTACTGAACAGCTACTGTAACAAAAAACGCCTGGCAAACCGCTCTGAAGTGCCGTTTTTCAGAGCGGTTTGCGGTTTTCCTATACTTAACATTGAGGCAGAAACGCATCCGCAATCCAAAATCTGCAGCAGCCCGGGAGTATGCGTTTCTGCAAAACGCCTCCCGCTCTGGTGTGCACCAGCCCATTGAAATACATTACCCTAGCGGATCCGCACCCGCAAGCAGATCGCAAACTGCAGCGGAAACGCTCCGGTGTGCACTAAGCCATAGTGTTTTGCATTTTGGTCAAAAAGTTCCATTTTGGTCTTATCTGACCAGAGCACCTTCTTCCACATGGTTGCTGTGTCCCCCACATGGCTTGTGGCAAACTGCAAACGGGACTTCTTATGCTTTCTGTTAACAATGCCTTTCTTCTTGCCACTCTTCCATAAAGGCCAAATTTGCACAGTGCATGACTAATAGTTGTCCTATGGACAGAGTCTCCCACCTGAGCTGTAGATCTTTGCAGCTCGTCCAGAGTCACCATGGGCCTCTTGACTGCATTTCTGATCAGCGCTCACCTTGTTCGGCCTGTGAGTTTAGGTGGATGGCCTTGTCTTGGTAGGTTTACAGTTGTGCCATACGCCTTCCATTTCTGAATGATCGCTTGAACAGTGCTCCGTGGGATGTTCAAGGCTTTGGAAATCTTTTTGTAGCCTAAGCCTGCTTTAAATGTCTCAATAACTTGATCCCTGACCTGTCTTTTGTGTTATTTGGACTTCACTGTGTTGTTGCTCCCAATATTCTCTTAGACAACCTCTGAGGCCGTCACAGAGCAGCTGTATTTGTACTGACATTAGATTACACACAGGTGCACTCTATTTAGTCATTAGCACTCATCAGACAATGTCTATAGGCAACTGACTGCACTCAGATCAAAGGGGGCCGAATAATTATGCACACACCACTTTGCAGTTATTTATTTGTAAAAAAAAAATGTTTAGAATCCTGTGATTTTTGATCCACTTCTTACATGTACACCACTTTGTGTTGGTCTTTCATGTGGAATTCCAATAAAATTGATTCATGTTTGTGGCAGTAATGTGAAAAAATGTGGAAAACTTCAAGGGGGCCGAATACTTTTGCAACCCACTGTATATGTGTAGTAAATCTAAGAACTTTTAAAGTTGCTGAGAGCTCTGTCTTCTGAAGCTTATTATCTCAACTGTCTAACTGTATTTTGTTTTTTCTGCAGAGGAAAGTTCAAAAGGTCATTAGCTCTGCTCTGTGAAATCATTTAGAATGCTGGTTGTAATGTGTAAACTGCAAATATTAGAGAATGATGCAGTTATTAAAAAAAAATCAAACCTATATAACTGAAAATAAAAATGAGACTATTTTCTTTGCTACTAATGTTCTGTTAATTATCCATACTACCAGGGCTGTGGAGTCGGTCCAAAAATCCACCGACTCCGACTCCTCAGTTTAGGATTCCACCGACTCCGACTCCTCGACTCCGACTCCTCTAATTTGCATATTACAATTTTGTTGATTAACAGTATGTAACATGAAATTCGTCTCTTAACTGCCAACGCTTAGGAATTTTACAAGACAACTGAAGTGAGAAGGATATGTAGACTACTATATTTATTCCCTTTAGACTAAAACTAGTCCTTGGTAAGAGTACTTGTAAAAGGTACAAACCGGAACAAAGAACATCTATCAGCCCCTAGGCAATGTAACTGTGGGTACATGTAAGAGTGATGTGCAGGTACTCTGCAGGAGAATGAGGGGATTCTTCCTCTATTACACATTCTTCATGCACAATCTGAACAAGGTTTATGGGTGACAGACAACACCTCAGTGTTCAATGTGCACAGCATTCTCAGTGGATTCCCTGCAGCTCTGTGGGGAGTGCATATGTAGAGTATAGTACTACTGTGTAACAAAGTAAACCTGAGACAGATGAAATTAAAGTTTTATACATACCTGGGGCTTCCTCCAGCCACCTTCAGGATAATCAGTCCCTCGTTGTCCTCCTCCACCACCTGGATCTTCTGCTATGAGTCCAGGTACTTGAGCCAGTCGGGCGTAGTGCGCATGCACACACTCCGCCGCCAGGAGCATACTACACCTGTGCAGCACTATTGCGCAGGTGCAGAATGTTCCTGGCTGTGGGAGCGGCATGCGACCGGACAGCGCTGACTGGCTGAATTACCAGGACTCATAGCAGAAGATCCGGGTGGTGGACGACAGCGAGGGACTGATTAGCCTGAAGGGGGCTGGAGGAAGCCCCAGGTATGTATAAAACTTTACTTTTCATCCGTCTCAGGTACCCTTTAATTAGTAGTCATTAAACCAAATTTTAACAACATATCAAATTTGATTTCATCAGCAAAGGGAGTGCATACATTTGCATAAACCAGCATCAATGCAGAATTATTTCCATCTCATTGACCATCTCTATTAGTGACACAGCTACACATCAGGCTTTATTCTTACAGCATAGATGTTATTTAGTATATATAAGAGATTCCTGTGTCCACATCATATATACAGTCACAATCAGATATGTATATCTGACCTTAAAAATACGGGGACTGCTTTATTGAAGCAGCACAAGTAACTAATTTTGATTGGTTTATTTCATTTTTGTGGACTAAGCACAGCTATTACTGTATATATACATTATTTTTAATGACTATTATCTGAGAAATAGAACATTTTATCATATTTTCTATTTTAATTACAGTTACAAATTCATTAGGAGTCGGAGTCGGTGCATTTTTTCCCGACTCCGACTCCAGGCACCCAAAATTGCCCGACTCCACGACTCCGACTTCACCACTCCGACTCCAACTCCACAGCCCTGCATACTACACAACCAATCCATTATATCATATATTTTTTTTCGCTTCAGTGTCATTTTAAGCATAGGAGAGTGCCAGATTAATAGCAGGCAAGCTCTGTGCACCATGAGTCAGGCAGCAGAGGGAGTGCAGAGCTGATGCTGCCGCCTACAGTCTGCTGCCCTGAATCCCGATTCTGTCTACTTCGTGCTAGGGCCGGCCCTGACTAACAGGAACACTTTAATGGCCTCTAAATACAGAGAGCTTGTTTAATGAATCCTTTCTTCCAGGACAGTTTAGTTATTAGAGCAAATGTGCAGAGATTAAAGAAAAAAAGAATACTTGGCAACATTTGCAAACATGGGTTGTAAGTTTGAACTATTTTGTGAACAGTATGAATATTTTGAGAGCTAAAGCCTTTAGTAGCAGGGACAGTAGTTCATGCAGGGCTAGAAGTCTTTCACCTGCTAATGATTAGAGCCTTATCTGCTCCATCCTGTCCTTCTGCAGCAGACTGGGCGGCCTCAACTCACCAGCAAGTTTAATCACTCTGCATTATATCAATGACTTGTGTAATTTCTGTATTTTGTCTGACACCTGAGCCTGCAGAAGGTCAGATAAGAACATTGTCCCTAATTCAGCGTCCTTTTCAGAGCATTGTATTAAAAGCAATTTAATTATGTTATTTTTTTTCCCTCTGCATTCTCCGAACAACAAACAGCAGGTCTGAGATGTCTGCTCTCAGTTAGAAAAAATTGTCCTACTTCTTTGTTAGCTAGGTTTCCTTACTTTCTTTATAAAATGCATAACAAATATCTTTTAAAGCCTAACCCCAGGCAAATAAGTCAGTTACCGTACTTTTGTGTAGCAGAGCTCAGAGCAGCGTTTGATCAGCTGATGGATTTTTAAGGTTCCGATTTGCTTGTCAAGGACCATTGTCAATTTTGTTTCCTGGGTATGCTAAAGCCTGAAGTAATTGCAGCAAGTGAAAGCATTATAAATCTGTCGCCTGATCATTACATACTTCTCCATAATTTCTGCTACATACAAGGAAATCTAGAAGACATTCATTGCCATGACTTGTTTTTTTCTATGCTGCTCATTTGTGCATCATTGTGGAGTCATGGTAATGTGGAGTAGAGCAGCAGTCATGCTCACAGAGCCTCATTGCCTCATTCCCTCAGTTACGTGACTTCAGGTCTCTTAGGGCCGTTTCCACTAGCGCGGAATCCTGGCCGGGCAGGCAAATCGCATGGGGAAACTCTGCCATAGGAAACAATGGCGCTGCCGGCCGAATCACTTACCTTATCGATTCGGCCAACAAGTGATTCGGCCAACATTGCCATCAGTTTCCGTGCGGGAGGCTGCGAATTCCTTAGCCGTGCATAGCATGGCTTATGGGATTCGTCAGCGTTCTTGCAGACGAAGTGCCGCCGCGCGTCTCCCAGTTTTATTCAAACAAGATTTTTAGCTTTTTAGTTTGACACAAACATTAAAGGGAACCTTACAGTGGACCTGAACTCTTGCACAGGACTGATGAAATGCACCCTGTGTGTATTTAGAGAGTTTAGCCTGTTTGTGTCTAATCACACATTGTATCTAATCTCTCTCCCCTGTGTCTCATGACTGCCATGTCAGAGATGGCAGATAAGGCCATTTGAAAGGTTAACTATATGTCTGCCTCCATGAATCGGGAAGTAGAAACAGTGCAGATTTAGTTTAGGATTTATGTCAGATGTAACAAAGAAATGTTTTTGTTTAACCACCCTGGCGTTCTGATAAGATCGCCAGGGAGGCTGCGGGAGGGTTTTTTTTTAATAAAAAAAAAACTATTTCATGCAGCCAACTGAAAGTTGGCTGCATGAATGCCCACTAGATGGCGCTCCGGAGGCGTTCTTCCGATCGCCTCCGGCGCCCAGAATAAACAAGGAAGGCCGCAATGAGCGGCCTTCCTTGTTTTGCTTAGATCGTCGCCATAGCGACGAGCGGAGTGACGTCATCGACGTCAGCCGACGTCCTGACGTCTGCCGCCTCCGATCCAGCCCTTAGCGCTGGCCGGAACTATTTGTTCCGGCTGCGCAGGGCTCGGGCGGCTGGGGGGACCCTCTTTCGCCGCTGCTCGCGGCGAATCGCCGCAGAGCGGCGGCGATCGGGCAGCACACGCGGCTGGCAAAGTGCCGGCTGCGTGTGCTGCACTTTATTTCATGCAAATCGGCCCAGCAGGGCCTGAGCGGCATCCTCCGGCGGTGATGGACGAGCTGAGCTCGTCCATACCGCCAGGCTGGTTAAAGACTATTATGCTGTTGCGTATCTTTTAGAGTAGAGCTGATGTTCTGAGTTCAGGTCCGCTTTAACCCTGGAAAAAAATAAAACATTTCACTTACCTGGGGCTCCCCCAAGCCCCCTGCAGCCATCCTGTGCCCTCGCCGGTTCTCGAGTGTCCTCCGTTCCCTGCCGCGGGTTAGTTTCATTTTCAGCCGACTGAGAGTCGGCCCCCGGGAACGCATAACCTTCTTTCCTTCCTGCCGTTAGGCGCGTCCTGCGCAGGTGGTGCATCCGAACTAGACTTCAAGGAGACCACATTGCACGGTTTGGAGTGGACACTCCAGTTTGCCAAACTAAAAAGTCTGATTCTGAAGGGGAGCTTATGGATTTTGTAGAGAATCCCCTTCACTTCCTACTCAGGTTTCAATCACTTCAACAGAAATCAAAGGGATATCTCAAAGCAGATTGTGGTGATGGCTGTTGCTGTGTGCTGCAAATGTCCTCTGTCAATATTTCACTCCTCTGATAAGCAGTGAGTGAAAAGCCTAGCACTCTGTACCAAGGCGAGTGTGTGTGTTACGTGTAAGGTTGCATAAAACTACGTCTTTATGGTATGACTTATTTCCTATATATAGTGCCTTACTGATGTCATTTGTGTGGAAGCTATTCATGCCCTCGTTACGACATAATAACCCATCCATAAAGCATGTTGGAACAATTGGAGCATGCTGTGATAGGCATGTTAAGTCTGCATTATGCTGCTAATATGTACTCCACGCTCTCTATGTTGCCTTCATGTACAACACAATAATAATAATAATAATGACCACTTATTAAGTAAAATGCATTTATGTTTGCAGGCTAGAAATGGTAAGTCATTTTCTGGAGACAGGATAACAGAAGAGAATAATAATAGCTCATACAAAAAATATGTTAGCATACAAGTTGCCTTATGACCAATAATGCTGTTAGGATGCATTTTTGATTTGGCCACCATGGAAGAGGCCTGTGGACCTTCTTGCTGCATGTTGCTTACAGATATTTGACCTCTACCAATAGGGTTTACAGGCAGGTATTGTGCACACTTCTGTGGTCTTATAATAAATCACTAACATATTATGCATCGCTGAAATACGGTTGGGCCAGCCTGTGTAGACCACATCAGGCAAGAAGGGTATTGAGTATGTGTATAATGGACCCCAGATTATATTGTTCTACGCACCCTTCAGAGCTCGTATTGTCTCTCCTCCCCCTTCCATAGCAACAGACGCAATACACAAGGAAGCGATGCTTGTTGTGGGGGTGATATGGCATTACTTGTTATGGGGGGTCATGTCCTTACTTGTTGATGTGAGCATATCCGTAATGGAAAGGCCATGTTTGTTATGGGGGTAGAGCATAGCCATACTTTTTTATAGGTGGCATACTTATTGATGGTGGCTTGTCTATACTTATTTGAGGTGAAACCAATGGGAATCCTCCCTCCCCAGGAAGGATTCTCTGTTGCAATCCAATGGAGAGCCCCATAATGCTTCTGGTAGGACTCCAATCTGTATAGCACACATGAGCAGGGGTGGTAGCAGCGGCACTGGACTGGAATGCAGTGTAGTGCAGAATTGTATGTAGCGAACAGACACCATTCATTCTTATTGGTTTCCATTGAGTCCATTGGCTCTTGCTGCTTTGGCGATCTGTCTGTTATTTATAACCACCCAATCTTCAGCTCCGCTTATCGGAACTGAACAAACTGATCCGTTAATATGCTCATTTCCACTCCAATATAAGAATGATTTTTATAGCAGTGTGAGCCCACACTAAAAAGAAAACTGAAATTGGGAATTAATACTAAGTATTGTACAATTTACAGTATCTTGAAACATATTGGAACCTAAAATTGGGTTATCACTGGTTCTGTTGTAGTGGAACAGTGGTTAAAGCGGAATATAAACCTGCATTTCAACTTTGCTCTAAAACATTTAAAGCATATTATATGCAACCAGCATTTTTTTTTACTAGACCAGCATTGGAAGGGTTACACACAGAGCTTTAAAGTTCTGTGGAGAGCAATGCAGACGCATCAGAAGTAGATACATTTAAGTAAACACAATGTAACAAGTGAGGAATGTGACTCACTCTCTCTCTGTGTCCCGGGAGCTCCTGCACAGTCAGCGTGTGTCGTATTCCACACTTGTTACAGTGTTTACTTAAATGTATCTATCTAAACTTCGGATGCGGCAACATTTCTCTCCACGGAATTTTAAAGCTCTGTGTGTAACCCTTCCAATGCTGGTCTAGTAAAAAAAAAATGCTGGTTGCATTTAATATGCTGTAAATGTTTTAGAGCAAAGTTGAAATGCTGGGTTATATTCCGCTTTAAGCCATGTATGTAACAAATCAGAAATTACTCTCACTTGGGGGGTGAATTTTTTAGTTTTTATGTTTCTTTTTTTCGGGGGGAAAGGGGGGGGGGAGGGGGAAGTTTAGAAGGCTTGTTTCCTGGAATTGATACTTTTCTGTTGCAAAGATGTCGAGTGTCAATGATCATATTAATGCTGCTTCTACTTTGCCTTGGTTAAATACCCATAATGGTGTGATTTCGCTCTTATACCTTAACCTCCCTGGCGGTAAGCCCGAGCTGAGCTCGGGCTATGCCGCGCAGGGGGAGATCTCAGCCCCAGGTGGGGCGATTTTTGTGCTGTAAAGTGCTGTGCGCGCAGCCAGCACTTTGCTAGCTGCGCGCACAGCTTGATCGCCGCCGCTCTGCGGCGATCGGCCTTACGCAGCGGCGAAAGAGGGCCCCACCAGAGCCCTGCGCTGCCCGGACCAATAAGTTCCGGGCAGCGCTATGGGCTGGATCGGGTGTGCCTGACGTCAGGACGTCGGCTGACGTCCATGATGTCATCCCGATCGTCGCCATGGCGACAGGAGAAGCCAAACAGGGGAACGCGTTATATACACGTTCCCCTGTTTGCTATAGATGCCGGCGACGATCGCACTAGAGGGACACGTGCGCCCTCTAGTGGTGTTTCATGTAGCTACCACTCTGGTAGCTTTACATGAAACAAAAAAGGATTTTTGCCAATTTGGCAAAAAAAATTAACCGCCAGGGAGGTTAATCAACAACAATTTAGTACTTACGTCTTTATTTACACACTTTAGTAACATCTTGTGTACTTTGCCGGTGGCGCTTCAATTTCCTCTGCAACTTGCTTTTTTTATTCCTACCAGTTAATTTAAACAGCCTAATTCTTTTTGTTGCTTAAGGCAGAATTCTTTGTAAGCTATACTAAGACCGTTTTGAAATCTTTCTCTTAACTGACAGCTCTGAGATACCCTCCGAGAAATCATTCTCCGAGTCAACAAAAGCTGTAGGCTCATCATCTGAATCACACATTGACTGTACACGCTTTTCTGTGCGTGGCAATGTACTTACAGAGGCATGACCAGAAACAAAGGTTGCAAGGAACATCATTTTTGCATTTCACAAATAAAAGAACACTTTTTTGCTTTTACTACCTAAAGCAGCTCAAGTACAACTACAGAGCTTGCAGCAAAATCATTCAAACTCCCAACTAGAGGATTCAGTCCTGTTATTTTTCCAAATTCCTTTTTTATTGTGTTGGGCGTATCCACAAAAGTTCCTTTTGAAAGTTGTCTGAGGGCCCATTCACACTTGCTGATCGCAAAACGCGATTAAAGGGACACTTAAGTCCAACAAAAAAAATGAGTTTTACTCACCTAGGGCTTCCAATAGCCCCCTGCAGCTGTCCGGTGCCATCGCCGTCTCCCTCCGATCCTCCTGGCCCCGCCGGCAGCCACTTCCTGTTTCGGTGACAGGAGCTGACAGGCTGGGGACACGAGTGATTCTTCGCGTTCCCAGACACATTAGCACCCTCTATGCTGCTATATGGTATATAATATATGCTATAGCAGCATAAATGGCGCGATTGTGGCCAGGAACGCGAAGAATCACTCGTGTCCCCAGCCTTTCAGCTCCTGTCACCGAAACAGGAAGTGGCTGCCAGCGGGGCCAGGAGGATCGGAGGGAGATGGCGAGGGCACCGGACAGCTGCAGGGGGCTATTGGAAGCCCTAGGTGAGTAAAACTCATTTTTTTTGTTTGACTTAAGTGTCCCTTTAACGCCCAAAAAATCACCATTTACACCTGGCGATTTTTTTTTTTTTTTTTTTTTTTTTTTTTTTTTTTTAGCGATTGCGTTTTGCACTTCTATAGCACTAAAACGCGATTGCCGGGAAATCGCCTGAAAATGGTGCAGGCTACGCATTTGCATTTAGCGTTTTTGGGCAATTTGCGGCGATTAGCACAAATCGCCCAAATGAGAACGGGCCCATAGACTTTTATTATCCTTGTGCTTTGAAAAGCGCTAACGTTTGAGCGTGTTGCTGAAAAATCGCTAGCAAAACGCTCAAGTGTGAATGGGCCCTTAGGCCTCTTACAGGAGGTGGTTGAACTGTGGAATTTTCAGCGGGTCAGCTGCCACCCACGAGCACAATTTTGAGTTCAATTGAATTGCAGCTACATGGCAGCCTTTGAAACGCCACAGGAGTCAGTGCTTGACATGCGGTGGTGTTACCTGATGGCAGAGAACGTGTAACGTCTTCTGTGGGGGTTGGCTCTTCACTGCTGGTGACCGGCCAGTGCAAGGGAGCAGCTGACCTGGGAATTCACTAACTTCACCCTTCTGTTAAAAATGGCCTTAGGCAGGACCCTCACTGTTATTAGAATCTTGGCCGGATTTGTGCATTTTACTGCCCAAGGCCCACTGTCAATGCCACCCTGCCCACTGTGTCACCCCTGGTCTTGAGCACCTCCCGTCCTATGCTCCCCTGTCCTGTGTTCCCCCCCCATACTGTGCAGTTCTCGACTGCTGTGCCCTGTGGAAGCAGGGCGGCCACGGACCAGGTCTGTCACCGCTCAGGTTTATATGTTTGGCAGTTTAACTTCCTGAGTGTGCCAGTCCACTTCCCGCCCCTTGCTTCCTGGTGTTGTAGGCGATGGCCTTGTCTCAAATACTAGAAACGTTCTCTGCAGATACATTGGTCAGTTGGGTTGTTTGAGAATTGTGTTTTTTGTTTAGTTTTTTGCATTCTTCTGCTCCTCCTTTTTGTGTTTTTTCTTTGAGGTAAATAAATAATGCAGACCACTTTCTGCTTTTTACATTTGAGCGCCAGAAAAGAAAAAAAATCTCTGACCCTGATATTGCAGGGACAAGTTTGCGCCCTGATTTAGTGGTTTCATGCCACATCTGGGGCTGGGGCTGGTGTTGTTGTTTGCGACAATTTTGTTCACTTTTGTCAGATCTAATATAATAGTTTTGTAGAATAATTGTTCTAATTAGTCATTGATGACAGCACTGGAAGATGAATAAAACTGTAATATGTAAGATATGGAAATCTTCCTTTACAGAGTACAAGATGAATAAATAACAATTTATTATGTACTCCACTTTGTTTTCTTTTTCTTTATGTAATGTAGCATGTAATTAAAGTGTTCATAAACTACTAATGGGTTTCAACATTTCGCATACTATTATTATTATTTAAATTTATATTGATGTAATACATATTTATCAGTTGAGAATTGAATATGTAATTGTTATATAGTACATAAAATAAGTTTTTAAACAGCCCATGGCTGTAATTCTGGAGCTTTATAGTTAACAAATAACTACCATACCCATATACAGGTAGTCCCCGGTTAACGAACGATAGGGACTGTAGGTTCGTTCTTAACCTGAATCTGTTCTTAAGTCGGAACATTGTGCCATCTCTGTCCCCTGTACCTCCTCTGTGCTTCCAGTGTCCCCCTGTGTCACCACTGCCCTTTGTACCTGTTTATACAAGTTTAAAAGCCATTTTTTCTTTTATTTTTTTTCTCAAAAAACTACAAGTCCAATTTGAAAAAAAATGTTTTGACTTGTTCCCATGGAAACAGAGAATACATGCCGTTCGTATCAGCGGGTCGTTTGTAAGTCGGGCATTCGTAAGTCGGGGACTACCTGTACTCTTCTTTGAGGGAGAATTTAGTAGGTGACTGGAAGTAAGAGCAGGGTTACACTGAATCCGTTGCAGTCCACTTTAAAGTGTACCTGAGGTGACACAGTGAGATACTTTTATATGTACAGTGGCAAGTATATTAATACCTAGGCCTTGTTCATATTTATTTATTTATTTTACTTTTTCTGCTTGAAAGAGTTAACATTTAGGTATGCTTTTGATCGGACGTAATCATAGATTATGTCACTCAGCAGGGACAGTACAGGTCGCTAAAATAGTCTACCAGAGCTACCAACTTCAAATGTATTTTAAAGCGCACAGCCAGTCTGTAAAATATGTGAGAATTGGGAGTCCATGTGACCAGTGGCTGTATCTCCAGCATCCGTACCTCGAGCACTTGCAAGCGCCTGGCCAGTGCAAGGAAGCAGTTGAGAGAATTTGCCACCTTCAGCCTCCTGTTTGCTAAGAGGTACTTTGGAAAACGTAAATGTCGCCAAATGCTGCCCTCAGCTGGAAATGTTTGAGAACCACTTAGGGCCTGAGCCCACTAATGCAGTTGTGTCCGCTTTTCACTCACACATCAATGTTACAGATGAAAAGTAGACAGAACCGGACACAACAGCGTTAGTGGGCTCAGGCCCTCCAGCTATTTACTGGTTTTCAACTAAGCAGATGTCTGCTACATGCAGATGAGGTGGCTGCTATGTGTGTGTGTGTGTGTGTGTGTGTGGGGGGGGGGGGGGGGGACAGTTGGCCTAGGGGAGGAAAAAGTATAAATACTGTACATGCTTACATGCTATGCTAGCTGAGTGGAAGCTGCTGTCAGTCTCTGCAATGTATGCAGCTAAATTAAAGGGAATGCAGCGAGCACCCTGCTTCCCTTGATACATCTTTTGCTGGGCACGGAGCAATAGATTTCTTGAGGTCTGTACCCTCACTGCACTATCTTGACTACCATTACCTGCATGACTCTGGAGCTGACATTGGATGCTTACGCTCTAGGGGACACTTGGGACCTGGACATATGGTGACGCTCTGGAATCGGTAGAGTATAGAAGTACCATTTACAGCTATATGTGACATGCTGACATCATCCTTGCCACTTGCTTGCCAGCTATGCGCCTGATGCTACTGTATGCTATACACTCTAAAGTTTGCTGCTGTTGAACTTTGTCTTGCTCTGCCGTGTACGCTTTGCCTATCCAAGTCCCAGTTACGTGCCTTTGCTTATCAACATCCATATTTTGCATCTATTATTTCAAAGGAATTGTGCATTGATTATACAGACCCTTCATTTTTCGAAAGTGCATTTAAACATACATGGACATTTTTTATTTTTGTATTATACTTTTTCTAGGTGATCACCCATTAGATAAGAGCTCTGTCCTTGTATGGATGTGGGTGTGAATGCTGGGGTTGAATGCTGTGGGTGGTAGGGGGGTGGGCTTACGGATCAAACACTTTTAAGGCTGAGAATAATATTAATAAAATGTATATTTTTATATGAAAATTGATCTTCCGGATTTATTGGAGTGTACTCCTCCTCTCATTTACCCTTAAAGTTTTTTGTTAAAGTGGACCCAAATTAAAAATACAAGATTTCAGAAATAAAATCTATTTTCTAAATTATAATAATAAATAGCAGCCTTTTTTCAGCTGCATGATGACAAATCTAAAATATTTTACATTTATTGGATGAACCCCTCCCTTCCTTTCAAATTGCCGGGATTTTTCCGGCAAACTGGTGGAGTAGATGGTGTTTGGCAATGGAGGAATTGCTAATGGCTGCCCCCAGTATAACTCTAGCTATGAAAAGAGAAGGGTGAAAAGCATGCACTGAAATGATCATAGGCTTGAAGGAGTGTTTATTTATCTTTGTATGAGTCAGAGTGGTGCAACTAAATATTTTTAATTAAAAAAATGTTTGGTTTGGGTCCGCTTTAAATTGAAGGGAATGCCTGTATTTCTGAGTAATCGTGCAGTTTCACTTTAAGTGCCATTTTTGGTATGGGTAGAAGGGGATAACATGTTGATGAAGGATGGATGTTTGCCAGTAGTTGGGCTTTCACATGGCAAACAGAAGGTTAAGTGTGTGTCTGTGTCTTGACATTAGTGTAAGGCCAGATAGAGAATATGGATGATGTTTGATATGACTTGTGTAAGTTTCACATATGTGCATGCTTGCCACTTGGTAATATATGATGACTGCATTTCGTGTTCTGATTTGTAGATCCTCCCTCTAGTGGTTATTTGTATATCAAGGATTCTGACAGTAGAAGCAGTTTAATTCTGTAGCCATACAAAGATTAGATCTTGTATTTTTATATCTGGATATCAGTATTTACAGCTGCTTGTTGCGCAGTTGAAGACAGTATGTCATTGTATTTACAGTCTGGGCTTGAAGTATACATTCATTATGCTTGTAAAATGTGATGGGAACTGTGTTTTGTAGCGTTTGTTCAGTAAAACTTGTCCACAGTGAGAATTACAGAGACTGACTTTCATATTTCAGCTGTAGTAGAGGAGCAGAAAAAATGTGCTAAGTTAACAAGAATAACTCCGAAGAGACTGTGAACACATGTGTGGAATGTGTTGTTTCTGGGTGTGATAGGCACGCACAGTTATGTCATTGACGAAAGAAAGCAAATAACAGTAACTTTATGGAGGTGCAATTACAGCTGAAGGGTGGTGACATGGAAGCAATGTCTCCTCATGCCCTTGTGCTGCTGCATCTTCATGCTGTGTGGCACCTCCCACTGTCCTTTTTCTTAAGGTGGTCACACACCATACAGTTTAAATATGTTTAATTCAAGAATAGCAATCATTTTTTCTAATTGTAACATTTCAAAAATCTGATCAATGTACCACATACATTTCCCTAATTATTATAAAAATGATTGGAAACGCTGAATACATTTCTTGGGTGTATATATTAATAAATTGATAATCTACTACACATCATTCAATTTTCATCAAAATTTTATTTAAAAAATCCACATTCCTGATCAATTTTCGTTGAATAAAAACAGGTAATCAGATTGGATTTCTTGCTCGAAAAAAAGAAAGCTTTTGATTTTTTGGGGGGGCAAATACAATTTTTTTTTTAATCGAATTGTTGTAAAATCAGAGCATTTTATTGTACTGTGTGTCGCCACCTTGGACTGCACAATCTGCTGGTACAACAGGCTCAACTCATTTAACCATTTCACCATCAAGCAGTTACTCCCTAACTTGCCCCTATGTTGTCCATGTTTGTTTTCTCTATCTGTGCCCCCACAGTAAGAACTACATGTTTATTAACCCTTTAATGGCTAAGCTCTCAATATCCTAATTGAAGCTCTGATGGCAAAGCCAGTTTTAAAATGCTTTTGTCTGCTTCTATTCCCCCACCCCCATACAATATAATTTTTTAAAGCAGAAAACCGAATATTACTGAAGTCCTTACTGGTGCGTACAAAAACAACATATTTCCACTAATTATAAATGAGGAGGCTGCGCTTAGTTGATAGAGAAGGTGAGTTATAGACAGTCCTAAGGGAACCAAAGAAGGACAAATGACCTATAATAACCTTAACCTACTTTGGTTCCTGGACGTAGTTTCTACGTCCAGGAACCATGCGCGCTCCCGGCCGCGGATTCGGTAGCGGATTCGGTAGCCAGGGAATCAATGTATCGGGCTACGGTGCCCGATCATTGATTCCTCTCCCCCGCTGAAAAAGCGACAGCTTCTCTCTGAAGCTGCGCCTTTTCTGGCCGTTCCCTGCCCAATGCGCCACTCTAAGCGTGTGTTACGCTTAGCGTGACGTAATGTAAACAAACTCATGGCCGCCATCTTGTGGCCAAAAAGTAATACTACACCTGTAAAAAAAAATAATTTAAAATTAACACACATTTACATTATAAATCTATTGTTTACCTCCCACCCTCCCAAAACTACCCAAATAAAATGTTTACAATAAAAAAAAAAACATTACAATAAAAAAAAAAAATGTAAATATTTACCTAAGGGTCTAAACTTTTTAAATATCAATGTAAAGATGAAATATTTCTATATTTTTTTTTATTTTAAACTTGTAAACAGTGATAGATGCAAAACGGAAAAAATGCACCTTTATTTCCAAATAAAATATTGTCGCCATACATTGTGATAGGGACATAATTTTAACAGTGTTATAACCGGGACATATGGGCAAATACAATACGTGAGTTTTAATTATGGAGGCATGTATTATTTTAAAACTATAATGGCTGAAAACTGAGAAATAATGAATTTTTTCCGTTTTTTCTTATTCTTCCTGTCAAAATGTGGCTCTTTGCAAAATGTACCCCCCAAAGAAAGCCTAATTGGTGGCGGAAAAAACAAGATATAGATCAGTGCATTGTGATAAGTAGTGATAAAGTTATAGGCTAATGAATGGGAGGTGAACATTTCTCACGTGAAAACGACGGAACCTGAATGGGTTAATACTATATTATAATACAGACAAAACACATTTTGACAATAGCGTGGCAGCACTACTTTATTACTGTGATTTAATGTAGAAAGAGTAAAATACTTTATAAAAAATAACTAAGGAACAACTATTACCATTGACTCAGATACTAAGGTGTTTAACATTCTACTAATGACTGTCATTAAATCCTAGACACTACATAACTCTGCCTATAAAAAATGAAACCAGAACCTCCCTTCCACCTTTCATCCCAAATCGAAAAACGGATCAATTCTATTAATCTGATCTAATTGGCTGCTGGTAATTTGGCTGTAAATGGGCATGATCGTTTCCATTTTTGACACCTTTAAACAGACCCCGAGGTGGGCTAATAAAATAAAAAAAATTAGGCTACCTGATCCCGGGGGCTGAGCGGATCAGGTAGCCGCAAAAACTGCCGCTCCTGTGGGCCACAATGGCCCACTTTCACTTTTGTGTCCTCTGGGTCACGACGCTGGAAGGAGAGACTCTTTCACGGCGTGCAGGGAGGCGGAGAGCAGCAAGGTCACGGCCAGGGGGAGAGAGCTGCCCAATGGCAGCTCTGGAAACTCTGTAGGAACACCCCTAGTGGGCGTTTTGAACAGGGAATCCCTCTCCCCTGTGTTTACCTCCGAGATGGCGACAAATAATATCGCCAATTTTGGGGGTTGGGCAGAGAGTGGCGGTGGTGGGACACAGAGGAATGTCGAGAGCAGAGAGGCAGAGATCTGCCCCAAAACCCACCCTCCCAAGAACCACCATGGGTTCTCTTTTAGGTGGCAACACACCATACAATTTTTTTAAATATCTTTTCAATTCAAGAATTACAATCAATCTTTCTGACTGATTGTAAGAGATTCAAAAATTACATTAGTGTTAAATTTTTCCCCAATTATGAAAATTTCATATACATTTATCAGAAAAGTGCAACACTCCCGATTCTTTATCGAATAAAAAAATGTGATCAGATTTTTTGAATGAATTAAGAAAAAGCTTTCAATTTTTCTGTACAACAGATCATTTCTATCGAATTGCCATAAAATTGGATCATTTTATTGTATCATGCGTGTGGCCACCTTTAGGCCTCTTTCACAGTGCGATGTTAAAGTCGCACGTTAGAAAATTTTATAACGCGAACTAACGCACAGCAATACAAAGTCTGTGCAACATTCACAGTGTTGTGTGTAACGTGTAGCAATATTTAAAAAGTGCTGCATGCTGTGCGTTTAGCAATGCATTTGTTGCGTTATGTGTGGTGCACATGCTCAGTAAGGTTTAAAAAAAAATGTAACGCATGCGCACCGAGAGACAAATAACGCAGTGCAAAATAACGTCCAATTTCATAACCTACATGCGCTGCGTTAGGGGCACATTGTGCGACTTTAACGTCGCATCAAAAGCAACGTCCCAATGTGAAAGAGGCCTTAGTGTAGAGTCCTGTTTCTTTCCAGTGAAAGTTATGCCTCCTCCCCATCCCTTTTGGTTTGTGCCTGGCACAGTGAAATGATGCAAGCTGTAACATTTTATCAATGACATAGTACTCCTGGTATTTTACACTAGTCTGTGTATTGCCTTCTTGATGACTGCATTCATCAATCATGTAGCCGTTCATCTGTGATGTGTTTTGTAATAGTTTTGATTGCAGTATCAGGAATGCATCATGACAGTTTTCTGTTTGTTGCTCTCAAACGATTTTCTGCCTAGTTATGTCACATTTGTTACACTTTGCTAAGGAGCGTAAAATCCTTCCAGTGCATTCCACTTTGTTTTTAAAGCAGTTCTAGTGTCCAGATACTTAAAGTTCATAGTTTTCTTTTACAAAGTAACAATGGGGCCTGTGTTCTCCTTGGTAAGGTATTCAGAGAGATAGCATGTGTTACATTGGAGCAGATTTATCAATATGAGAGAAGGGTAAATTAGAGCAGAATTGAATGCAGAGCGGGTGCAAAAGTGGGATACTTGCCGATTGCATCAATAAATCTTTTACGTAGACTTCTTCACTTTTCCAGCAGCCTGGCTCCAATTTTCTTTGCGCTGGTTTTGATAGATCTGTCCCAGCTTTCTCTCAAAAAATGTTTGATGGATTTGACTGCAGTTTTGGAGTACTGTTTCTTATTTCTAGCCTACACGCTGTTACCCTAGGCTCCATGGCTCCATAATAATGGATAATATATCATAATATGATTTGCTTTTCTTTGTACTTCATTGCACATAACATGATAGCACCGTGGTGCACATTCTGTGTTTGGCACTCCAAGAGTAAAGGTGGTAAATGCAATGTGGATTCTAAACCATAACTTCCTGTAGCACATCTCCATCTATCTCCCGACAGCCACAGGTGCATAAACATGCACAGTTAGGGTTTCTCACATGGATCCGGACTTGACGTGACAGTTTGGGGTGTTGGTTGCTGTGGAGGGGGTAGAGGAGACAACGGCGTAGCGCATGACAAAACAGTTTCAAGAGGGTGGCGTAAGGAAGAGAGCACACCCAGTCCAGATGATCAGGATCTCTCTGGGACAAATCAAGGCCTCTATGCAGTGAGGACCTAAGGACTATACGACTGCTCAACTCTACGGGTTTCACATATTATAAAATATACAAAATTGCCATAAACATAAAAATTCTAATTGCATCGGCCCAATAGAAACACATGTGAGGTCATTAATAGGGATGGCCAATGATATGCAAATAATTGAGTTGATACAGGATTATGCACATTGAGTATGCAAATTTATGCAGCTTGAAAATTGACCAATCCAATTTTACCTCAGCAGGATTTGATTGGCTCATTTTAAAGCTTCAAATATTTGCATAAGAAAATGTATAATGCTGCATCAACTCAAAATGATTTGCATCTCATTGACCATTCCTAGTTACTAAATACCACAACAGAGTTAAAACAGGAGTTCTTGGTTTCCTTGGGCTATATTATACAAGGTCTATAATATTCATACTTAAGTTGCTGGAAAATAAGACAAGGAGAAAACATAAAATGTACTTCATGTTTTTGTCACATTTCTAAGGATCCATACAGTTGTTTTTTTTTTACTATGTCGTAAACCACGGCCAACCAAGTGAATAAATACAGGTGCCTTTTCCAGATAATTTACTAATTCACCGGATGCAAAGAGTTAAAACACGCTGTAAATAAAATCTTGCTTTGCTATAAAACATCTGCTTTTTACTAACTTTTACTTGTAGAAAAATAGGCAGCTTCCAGCAGTGATGAGGAAGCATAGTGCTGCAGTTGTTGTCACCTTTTCATCTGTGTATAAATGTGTTAATATGTTAAATTGCTGGTGAATTTCTCAAGAGACGCTTATAATTATGTTCCTGTGCATCTTGCTCTCAGCAGACAATAAAAGGACATTTGTATGAAGAAAAACATGTATGCTGACCTTTTTCAGAAAATATTGCTTGCTTGGCTGTTTCTGGCTTTGTTGTCTTTGGTCAAAACAAGATTGAAGACCTTGAAGTCCAAACTTTAATCCTGTGTGCAAGTTATCTTAATAAGACAGAAATTTACAGTCTAGTGCCATCTATGTACTATAAATACGTGATGAAGCCATTCCTTTCTTAAATGACAACTGTAGTGGGAGGCATATGGTGGCTGACATATGTATTTCCTTTTAAACAATACCAGTTGCCTGGCAGCTCTGCTACTCTGTTTGGCTGCGGTCATGTCTGAATCAGGCCACAAACAAGCATACAGCTAACCTTGTCAGGTTTGACAGTAATGTCAGAAGCACCGTATCTGCTGCATGCTTGTTCAGGGTCTTTGGCTAAAAGTATTAGAGGCAGTGGATCAGCAGGGAAGCCAGGGAACTAGTATTAAAAGAAAGTAAATATGGCAGCATCTATACAGGGAGTGCAGAATTATTAGGCAAGTTGTATTTTTAGAGGAATAATTTTATTATTGAACAACAACCATGTTCTCAATGAACCCACAAATCTCATTAATATCAAAGCTGAATATTTTTGAAAGTAGTTTTTAGTTTGATTTTAGTTTTAGCTATTTTAGGGGGATATTTGTGTGTGCTGGTGACTATTACTGTGCAGAATTATTAGGCAACTTGACAAAAAACAAATAAATATATACCCATTTCAATTATTTATTTTTACCAGTGAAACCAATATAACATCTCAACATTCACAAATATACATTTCTGACATTCAAAAACAAAACAAATCAGTGACCAATATAGCCACCTTTCTTTGCAAGGACACTCAAAAGCCTGCCATCCATGGATTCTGTCAGTGTTTTGATCTGTTCACCATCAACATTGCGTGCAGTAGTAACCACAGCCTCCCAGACACTGTTAAGAGAGGTGTACTGTTTTCCCTCCTTGTAAATCTCACATTTTATGATGGACCACAGGTTCTCAATGGGGTTCAGATCAGGTGAACAAGGAGGCCATGTCATTAGTTTTTATTCTTTTACGCTGTGGAGTACTTGGACACGTGTGATGGAGCATTGTACTGCATGAAAATCATGTTTTTCTTGAAGGATGCAGACTTCTTCCTGTACCACTGCTTGAAGAAGGTGTCTTCCATAAACTGGCAGTAGGACTGGGAGTTGAGCTTGACTCCATCCTCAATCCGAAAAGGCCCCACAAGCTCATCTTTGATGATACCAGCCCAAACCAGTACTCCACCTCCACCTTGCTGGCGTCTGAGTCGGACTGGAGCTCTCTGCCCTTTACCAATCCAACCACGGCCCCATCCATCTGTCCCATCAAGACTCACTCTCATTTCATCAGTCCATAAAACCTTAGAAAAATCAGTCTTGAGATATTTCTTGGCCCAGTCTTGACGTTTCAGCTTGTGTGTCTTGTTCAGTGGTGGTCGTCTTTCAGCCTTTCTTACCTTGGCCATGTCTCTGAGTATTGCACACCTTGTGCTTTTGGGCACTCCAGTGATGTTGCAGCTCTGAAATATGGCCAAATTGGTGGCAAGTGGCATCTTGGCAGCTGCACACTTGGCTTTGTTCTCAGTTCATGGGCAGTTATTTTGCGCCTTGGTTTTTCCACACGCTTCTTGCGCCCCTGTTGACTATTGCAATTTTAAGAGTGCTACATCCCTCTGCAAGATATCTCACTATTTTTGACTTTTCTGAGCCTGTCAAGTCCTTCTTTTGACCCATTTTGCCAAAGGAAAGGAAGTTGCCTAATAATTATGCACACCTGATATAGGGTGTTGATGTCATTCGACCACACCCCTTCTCATTACAGAGATGCACATCACCTAATATGTTTAATTGGTAGTAGGCTTTCGAGCCTATACAGCTTGGAGTAAGACAACACGCATAAAGAGGATGATGTGGTCAAAATACTCATTTGCCTAATAATTCTGCACTCTCTGTATACCTTTCACAACAGTTCTCTTTTAAAAAATTAAACCACTTTCTACTTACTTGGGTCTTCTTCCAGCCCCTAGAAGTCTTATGGGTCCCTTACCGCAGCACTGGTTCCACCACGGTGTCCTGCTGCTTGCCCGCACCTTATGTGCAGCCACTCGTGCACAAACGTGCCCACATCATCAGGCGCATAATGCGTAGGCGCAGTACGTGCACGGTGACGTGAGATGCGCTGTCCTGCCGATGTGTCAGTGGACTTTACAGTGGGCCAGCAGTAGACACCTGGGAACACCGGAGCTGCAGCGGAGGAGAAGTGAGAGGGATATGAAGACTGCCATATTTATTTCCTTTTAAACAAAACCTGCTCCCGGCAGACTTGCTGATCCATTTGGCTGCAATAATGTGTATTTATACTCTCGAAAAAAAGCATGCAGCTAATCTTTTCAGACTTCAGTCATAGCATCTATTCTGCATGTTTGTTTAGGGTCTATGGCTAAATGTATTAGAGGCAAAGGATCAGCAGGACAGCCAGGCAATCTGCATTACTTAAAAGGAAAAAAAAGAAAAAAAATGTCAGCCTTCATATCCCACTTCAGGTGTGCTTTAAAGATTTTTAAAGGTCTTACCCAGTTGTCCCCATGTCCTTACCAAAATACTCTTTTTAATAATTTACTCCATTCCTTACCAGATCATTTCAATAATCTTACCATTGGTGAACAGTGCACAGTTGCCTGCTGCAGTAGTTGACATAAGCTGCATTGTTTCTTGGGGGGGCTTTTTTCGAAACCTCACTATTTAGGGCTAGTTCACGCTACAAATCGCAAACACTCATTTATTTTCACATTTTCAGTGTTTTTGTTTTGTTTTTTTCGCTCTGTGATTTTGTGTTCCTATACTATAGATACAATCACCCTAAAAATCCTACATGCTCCCTGTTTGTACTTAGAGTGAGTGTTGTGTCTGTACAGCATCTGTGTGTGCAGCATCTTGCAAAGATTTTTTTCTGATGTGGAGTTCAGCTCCATAGAAAAGACTGTGAAGGTATGGCTCTCATACTACATGAAGGGTGGTAAGATTGGTCTGTGATCTTTCATTTTCCAAAGACTATAGTCTGATGTGTGTATGAGCCTTAATGCTTTCAGTCACAGACACTGAATAGTGATGGTTATGTCTAGGAGAGCTCATGAACAAGCATGTGCTCAGTTTGGTCAGGTGATATGTCAATTTCTGATTTGCTAGCCATGATCCTGTGCAAAAGCAGAATTAGATCACAGAAAATGACAAGTGTAGTGTGAGAGGGGTTATTTGCTGATCCCTCTACCTTCATCCCCCTTAATCTGCAAGAGTTGGAGTGTAGCTCGCCCTCTGCTAGACCTGTGTGAGTGGATTACTCTGTCTTGTCACAGGAATTAATCCCCAATGAAATACCCCAATAGATACAAAGATCTGTGTTCATACGTCTGTGGTATACACTGGTAGAGAAGCCCTAAGGTTTTTTTATGTATATAGAAGATGCACTATCCTGTATAGCTCAAGTGCAAATACAATAATGGGGTTGATTCACTATAACAAATAGTGTGCCTTATCAGACTTAACATGCCTTATCAGAGTAGCATAGCGAGCGCGACGAACTTATGCTTGCTAATTGGCAATGACAAGAGCGCCACTCGTCCTGCCCTGAGCCCCTGTGGGTCCAATCACTTCAAAGGACATTATCCCTGCACTTTGATTGGCCCAATAGGCTGCCTGTTAAGTTTCCTGTGAATTGACAGGCAGCCTATTGGGCCAATTGGGCAGGACGAGTGGAGCTCTCGTCATTGCCAATTAGCAGGCATAAGTTCGTAGTGCTCACTATGCTACTCTGATAAGGCACACTATTTGTTATAGTGAATCAACCCCAATGTCTCAACCAGTGGCCTCTCTCAGTTCGACCTACAAAGTACAGCCATAAACAAGACACCTAAGTGAAACATAATGGGGTTGCACTTATACAGTGATGCGTTTCAACTCAACATGTTTCATCCGAATTGTGCTTTGTCAGCGATACACCAGACAAAACATCAGTGTTAACATATGAAAAGTTTAAAGAAAACCAATGAAAACCGGACAAAATCTATAGCAGCATAGGCTCAAGTCAGAACTGGATGCTAGTTTCATTTTTGTTTTAGGTTTGTGATTAATACACTGTTGACCAGAAAGTTTACAAGGAAATAAATATGGCAGCCTCTATATTTCTCTCACCCCGGGTTCCTTTTTAAGTATTGTTTAGTGGGTTAGAAAGGTCAGAACAAGATAGGGGAGGCTAGTGTGTGGGATTACTTAGTAGCAAGGTCAAATTTAGATTAGGTTGACATAAATGGTTACATTAGAGTTAATAATGACTTAGAAGATATGTTAATGTTGAGGAATAATTAAACAATTAAAATTGTTACAAATAGACATGCACAGTCTCTAAAGGCAGGTGGATAGTGACAGGATTATTAGTTTAAGTTTCAAAAAAAGGTTGGGGTTTATAATTTGCATTATAATTGGCAAGGGGCTACGTTGGGCATGTAAAAGTGCTGGAAGGGTGGTATGAGGAAACGGTCTGGGAATAACTGTTGACCTCTTGTGTTAATATTGCACGGCGACTCCTGGTAACAAAACACAGTATGCATATCTGCCCTGCTTTTACACTGCTTGCTGCTAAGCTGCATGACAATGACTTGCCAAAGTCTGCAGACTTTGTTCGCTCAACTTTCCCTAACTATTTCAAAAAATATTTGTAGAAGGAGTATGGTACTTTATGTAAAAATAAGAAAAAAAAATCCATGTTTTATATTTAAGTCAGTGTAGGCATGCACTATGAAGTTCAAATTCTTTTGTTCAGGTAAGAGATAGGCGATTTTAGTAGGAAAGTAGAACCTGTTACTGTTGCTTAGCTCTGGCTGTGCAGATCCAAAATACTAATGTCACAAAGAAACTATGCATTATTCAAAGTTCTATCAAACCTATCCTTTTCACTCTGTGCTCCCATGTGAATGGAACCCTGCTGCTTGGTATTCCATTTGCCCAATTTAAAATTCTGACTTGTTCTTATTCTTTTGCTACAGTTTATTTTCTTTGTAAGTTGTAACATATCTAGAGTGTACTGTAATTTTCCATCCCTATCACCTTTTGTAAGAAAGAAGCACTATGAATGTTTTCAGAACAAATAAAAAATGCATTAACGCTAAGTATACACAGTTTTGTTTAAAAAAAAAAAAAAAAAACTACCTGGGAAACCACTTTTATAACCGGGAAAGCTACATAAAGGGTTTTTTCTGCATTTGCAAGCCAGCTGTGAATGATTGTTAGATGGCTAAGCTAAACATCTGACTGCTCACATACTATGCCTCTTTAGTGAACTCCATAGTTCTGAATGAAATAACTGCCATAGCCTGTCTTCTGGACTACAGTATTATATTAAATCTCTCCTGTGTGAATGGGGAATGCAGTTCTCCATGTATTTTCACAGTGTGCAGTTAAGAGAGCAATAAAATGCCTATGATTAACAGACCTCAAAACCATCCATTTAAAGCCCAACATCCTACCACAGCAATAAATAAATGCTATGCATAGTGCAAAATTTTGGGTATTTGTGATAAAAAGAAAGAAAGAAACTGTACAGCATGAATGCTTTTAAAATTACTACGGATAGTTTTTATTGATCAAGAAATATCCTAGAAAGCATTTTAATTTAACCTCCCTGGCGTTATAAAAAATTGCTGCGCACGGCAGGGAGGGTGTTTTTTGGCATTATTTTTTTTTTTAGCATGTAGCTAGCCTAGCGCTAGCTACATGCTTCCCCCCTCCCTGCGGCGTCCCCCCGAATGCGCCGATCGCCGCCGGCGCATATACCCATCCGGAAATCCCGTTCTGAACGGGATTTCCAGGAGGGCTTCCCCCGTCGCCATGGCGACGGGCGCGATGACGTCACCGACGTCGTGACGTCAGAGGGAGTCCCGAACCACCCCTCGACGCTGCCTGGCACTGATTGGCCAGGCAGCGCACGGGTCTCGGGGGGGCACCCTCTGATGCGGCGGGTTGCGCGAATCGGCGCGGAGTGGCGGCGATCGTAAGTTACACGCAGCTAGCAAAGTGCTAGCTGCGTGTAACAAAAAAAAATTATGCAAATCGGCCCAGCAGGGCCTGAGGAATCCTCCGCGGCTGGTTACCCCGAGCTGAGCTCGGGATAACCGGCAGGGAGGTTAAAGAGGAACTGTAGTGATAATTAAAGGCACCCAAATATCCTGGTTTCTAATAGCTATAGGAGCTGCCATGTTCCTCCCTCCCTTTCTAGGTGTCCATTATCCGGTTCAGCACCGCAGTCCGAAAATCTCATGCATCCGAGCAACATTCACCTCCCATTCATTTGCCTATAACTTTATTGCTACTTATCACAATGAATTGATCTAGATCTTGTTTTTTCCGCCACTAATTAGGCTTTCTTTGGGTGCTACATTTTGCTAAGAATTATTTTTTTCTAAATCCATTTTAACAGGAAGATTAAAAAAGAAATGAAAAAAATTCATTATTTCTCAGTTTTAGGCCATTATAGTTTGAAATTAATATACTCTACCGTAATTAAAACTCATGTATTTTATATGCCCATCTGTCCCGGTTATTACACCGTTTAAACGATGTCCCTATCACAATTTATGGTGCCGATATTTCATTTGGAAATAAAGGTGCATTTTTTCAATTTGCGTCCATCACTATTTATAAGCTTATAATTTTAAATAATATAATAACATACTCTCTTGACGTGCATATTTAAAAAGTTCAGACCCTTGGGTAACTATTTATGTTGTTTTTTTTTGTTTTTTTTTATTGTATTTTTTTTTTATTTTTTTTTTTATAAAAAATATATGTGGGTAATTTTTGGTGTGGGAGGGAAACTGTTTGTTTTACATGTAAAATAATAGTTTTCTTTAATTAAAAATGTATGTGGGTGCAGTTTACTATTTGGCCACAAGATGGCCACAGTGAAAAAATTCCTAGATGCGAACGATTTCGCATCCAGGAACTAAAGATCAGAGGAGTTGTTTCCTGGGGGCAGAAATACCGCGCTCTCTGGAGAGAAAGCGTTGGTATTTCTGCGGGGAGGTTAGATCGGTGAATGGGAATTATATTCCCATTCACTGATCGGGGGGCGGCGGGTACGCGCGCCCGATCGCGCGCACCACGCAGGGGAAGATGCAGTGCCTATCTGGACGAGAAAGCTCGTCCAGATAGGCTGCACTGGTTATTTATCCAGGGGAAGGTGTGAAGATAGCATCTGTGACTTCTGTAAAGAAAGAGGTGGCACACCACTGACTGCAAATAATGCTTATGTTGTGGAACAGACACCCCACATCTTACGGACTCACAGATCCTTCATCGGGTGCAGGACCTGTGAGTCCGTAAGACAATATAAGCATTATTTGCAGCCAGTGTTTTACCGCCTCTTTCTTTTATATCGGTTTGTCCAGGACCGGTTGAGGCTTGGCACCAGCCCTATTCCAAGGTTCTGTACCTGTGGTGCTAACTCTATGGAAATCCATTTAGACAGATATTCTGTTGCACCTCTTGTTCACCTTGTGCCCAGTGGGGCAATGCCGAGGGCCCTCTGCTTCCCGCTAGGAGTAGAGGCCCATTGACTCTCATGAGACGCTGTGTTGAAGATTAGTGGGTGTTTAAACTTGGCACATTGAGAGAGCCTACACCTACCACCAGTGCCAAGATCAATAGGTACCCATCATCATAACATTGGTACTTTCCTGACACAGTCTCCTCCCACAGTCTTCTGCACAGCATCTTTAAAACCCCATGCCACACACCGCTACAGCATCCTTTGCTGAAAACATTACATAGTTAATCAGAAGTTGGGAAACCGGTTTTTAATTGTATGTTTTGTTTCTGCCTTGACCTGGGCTTCAAGACACGTTCTGGAATCTTCTCAGCTTGAGGAGAGCATTACTTAATTCTGTAGCATAAGCCTCTATTTTTTTCCCCAGTTCTGCACCGTATACTCTTCACTGACACATTGAGGAAAAAATAAAGCAAGATGGACTGGATCGTGTGGGAATATGTGAGGTTAAAGCACTGTGCTCCGTAATTATCTGTTACAATGCTGCTTGTGAAAGCAGGGCTGTGGAGTCGGTCCAAAAATCCACCGACTCCGACTCCTCAGTTTAGGATTCCACCGACTCTGACTCCGACTCCTCGACTCCGACTCCTCTAATTTGCATATTACAATTTTGTTGATTAAAAGTATGTAACCTGAAATTCGTCTCTTAACTGCCAACGCTTAGGAATTTTACAAGACAACTGAAGTGAGAAGGATATGTAGACTACTATATTTATTCCCTTTAGACTAAAACTAGTCCTTGGTAAGAGTACTTGTAAAAGGTACAAACCGGAACAAAGAACATCTATCAGGCCCTAGGCAATGTAAGTGTGGGTACATGTAAGAATGATGTGCAGGTACTCTGCAGGGGAATGAGGAGATTGTAAACAGACAACACCTCTGTGTTCAATGTGCACAGCATTCTCAGTGGATTCCCTGCAGCTCTGTGGGAAGTGCATATGTAGAGTACAGTACTACTGTGTAACAAAGTAAACCTGAGACAGATGAAATTAAAGTTTTATACATACCTGGGGCTTCCTCCAGCCGCCTTCAGGATAATCAGTCCCTCGTTGTCCTCCTCCACCACCTGGATCTTCTGTTATGAGTCCAGGTACTTGAGCCAGTCGGGCGTAGTGCGCATGCACACACTCCGCCGCCAGGAGCATACTACACCTGTGCAGCACTATTGCGCAGGTGCAGAATGTTCCTGGCTGTGGGAGCGGCATGCGGCCGGACAGCGCTGACTGGCTGAATTACCAGGACTCATAGCAGAAGATCCGGGTGGCGGAGGATAGCGAGGGACTGATTAGCCTGAAGGGGGCTGGAGGAAGCCCCAGGTATGTATAAAACTTTACTTTTCATCCGTCTCAGTTACCCTTTAATTTGTAGTCACCAAACCAAATTTTAACAACATATCAAATTTATTTGATTTCATCAGCAAAGGGAGTGCATACATTTGCATAAATCAGCATCAATGCAGAATTATTTCCATCTCGTTGACCATCTCTATTAGTGACACAGCTACACATCAGGATTTATTCTTACAGCATAGATGTTATTTAGTATATATAAGAGATTCCTGTATACACATCATATATACAGTCACAATCAGATATGTATATATCTGACCTTTTAAAAATACGGGGACTGCTTTATTGAAGCAGCACACGTAACTAATTTTGATTAGTTTATTTCATTTTTGTGGACTAAGCACAGCTATTACTGTATATATACATTATTTTTAATGACTATTATCTGAGAAATAGAACATTTTATCATATTTTCTATTTTAATTACAGTTACAAATTCATTAGGAGTCGGAGTCGGTGCATTTTTTCCCGACTCCGACTGCGACTCCAGGCACCCAAAATTGCCCGACTCCAGTCCACGACTCCGACTCCACAGCCCTGTGTGAAAGTCTGCCACATCAATAAACAATTAGCTCCTCCTGGTGGCGATATCTTTACTAAGTATAATGACTGCCTTTCCTATACACTGGCACTTGGCACTATAAGGAATACGTTGGCATTAACGAAAATATGGTATAACTAAAAGCCTGTTTGGTGAAAAAAAGAGTGGAACTTGATTGCTGCTTTTAGTATTATAGGATTAATTTAAGGAAGTTGAAGAAACCTTCATTTTTCATTGTGTGTAAAGGATTTAATTTTGCCACTTTCATGAAATATGGTTCAGGATGTACTTTTGCACATATGTTTCCTGTCTTACTGAACATTCAGGCTTAGCCAGTTGCTGCAGTAACAACATAAGGGCACTTAAAGATTTATTGCATCTTACTGGGAAATCAACTTCAATGGTATGAAGGGAAGTACAATAAAATAAAATCCTCCCTACATTTGTTTGTTGATGGCAAATTATACTTACCTGGGCATATGCCGCTAAATGTCACACATTGTATTATCAGTTTAGAATAAATTAAGGTCAAGTGCCAGCCTTGTCAAGCACAGTGTACTGTAGTGACATAGTAGAATGAAATAACTTATTCAGGATACCCACTTTTCCTGATTTCAGCATCAGAAACCCTTCCTCTATCTATATTTTGCTGTATATTGGTATGTAACTCCACCCTCCCAGTGATGCTTAGCCTAGGCTATTTAGCTATGCAGAGTTCTAACTCCCAGAGCATTCTGGGAGACCAAGATTTTTTTTTTATTATTATTTTTTTTGCTGGCTTCAAGATTCTCAGAAGCAAACCTTCAGCAGAGCTGCACCTGACAGGACTGATATGTTGCCACCTTCGGTACAGAATGTAAATTGGCGTGAGGAAAGATTTTAGAATAGGCAAACAATGACTAAATAACAGAATCCCTTTAAACTTGAATGGCATTCCCGACTTAAAAGGAAACCTGAGCATTATATTTGCCAATACAGCAAGCATAGCATTAATATCTGCCATTGCAATGGCCATGGCAGTAATAACCACCTTTGAAACAACCGCAGCAGAAAAATTCCCGCCATCGTAAGTGCAGAAGTAATATCTCTTATCTCAAGAACCATGGTGTGTCCTTTAGTAACAAGTACTGCCATGTCCCTGAAATGTGCCCCTCCCCCAGTGGCAACCTCCACAGTTATGGACTCCAGGTAGACAGCCCATTATCTTATGCTGACTCTCAGCTTAGTGATGAATACTCTTTGCATTCGGAATGTTTGTCGAGGTTGTGCTTTCCTATAAATCATCCTTCAACTCTTCGCTTTTCACCAAATGACGGCGCTAAACTGAGGGTGGGCATCTTATTGTATACATAGTTCTGTTGTTACCCACGTTATAGAATTGTTTAACTAAAAATAAATACATGTTGATCAAGCTAAAGGACAACTGAAGTGAGAAGAATATGGTGGCTGCCATATTTATACCAGTTGCCTGGCAGCCCTGCTGATCTATACTGCAGCAGTGGTTGAATAACGCCAAAAACAAGCATGCAGCTTATGTTGTCAGATCTGACAATGTCAAACACCTGCATGCTTGTTCAGGGCCTATAGCTAAAAGCCTTAGAGGCAGAGGATCAACAGGACAGCCAGGCAACGGGTATTGCTTAAAGTGTAAATGTCAAGCATAAAATAAAAAAAAATATTCTTTATTTGTATCTGGTAAGCAAGTAATTAAGGATGCTAAACAGGAAATCCAAAAGTTAAAAATCACTCTTACTTTTCTTCTCCATAAAACATCATTCCCCATTTGACTTTTATTTGGTACATCTGCTGCACAAAGGAAGTTGCAGGGCATGCTGAGTTTTCTTTTTTTTTTCCTTTTTACTTTCCCCTCAGACATAGCTAATGCAGCCTGATTGGCTGAGGCCTCTTTCCCTCCCATATTCCCCTCCCACACCTCTGTTACTCTCTGAAAGGCCAATATTTATCATGCTGAGACAATGCACTTTCTACTGCAGAGCTGGGTGGGAGTGTCTGAAGACTGGGTAGAGGGCAGACAATGATACAAAGAGTAAGGGAGGAAATGATGTGAGGATTGGCTTCAAGATAAACACAGTAAAAATGGAAAATCCTAAGAAGGATATTTTTTTTTATACTATAGAGAAATCACTAAAATGTGTACAGGGAAATACATATGTTATGTAAGTAGAGCAAGTATTTATCTACTTATATATGTGTTTTTTTCTGAGATAATATGGCTGCCAGCTCCTCTTTAAAAGGAAATCAATCTGGCTCCATATCCCTCTTCTTACAGTTGTCCGTTAAGGTAGTGACCAGGAAAAATACATCTGTGCCTGTCTGCTTTTATTTTAATTTTTATTCTTACTATACATGGGCAGAGAACGGGTTTCAGCTACTTTATAATTTTGGCAAGCATCTCATTGATAATTGTGGCAAGCATCTCATTGATAATTGTGGCAAGCATCTCAAAGACTGTTGTCTCCTGTGACAGTTAAGAAAATATAGATCTACACACTGTTCTTGCAATTTAACTCATGGAGCAAAGGAGTTTTTTTTTCTTGTAAAACGGGCAGTAAGGTCAACCATTTGTTCTAGTCCTCATTAACTTAAGTTGGAATGGAGGTTTTCTATTTATATTGATCAGTTAATGTGTACTGAGAGGTTAATTTTGTATCTGATGAAAATAAAATGTAGAAATGAAATCCAATTTATGGACTTCTCAGTTGGATGATCTTTGCATAGGATGCATTGTCCCTAAAACTGGATCTATGACTCAGCTGCAGATATCTAGAAAGAAATTACCTTGGAGTGCCGTAGAGTCCTTGTATCTGAGAAAATCTAATGATTTGAGAAAAAATTAAGAAGAGAATCTAATTTTTGGAACCATCGCCCAGATGTGTGACGTTGTATACACAAGAAAATGGCTAATATTAGTAGTTCCATTTGTAGATTAAGATCCCCTCACTTGCATAACAAAAATAGTAATTCAAAAGCCTTCCAAATAGGTAGATAATTTTCAAATAGATGACACTGTTGAACATTAACAATAACAATATTTATCAATTTTTCTTTCAGAATGCTGAACACCGAGTATTGGAAGAACAAAAGCCTGTGAGTCATTCGGCAGGATCAGCCCAGGAATGTGATGATAATGAAGTGTTTGGTATGTATCAGTCAGAAACAAGCAATAACTTGTAGATTTCACAGAGGTGCAGATGAAATGTAAAAAAAGGGTTTTGTGAAGTGTTTAGGAAGCTTTTTTTATCTTCTGACCTGTATTTCCTTCTAGAATTGTTCCAAACTAAACAAAACCTCTTTCTGTAGATTCAGTAGCCCTTGGGGTCATTTGTTCATTTAATCACTTGTCATAAGCAGAATTTTGCAGTGGATCTGGCCAATCTGCGGTGAAGGAAATCGCCTTGCATCAGTCACATTCCAGATCTCAGCTTCCTCCATTCAGTGCTGACTGTTCATAGTGACCATGCAAGAATTTACCACTTCCTTGTTATTGTCCTTATCTGCATCATGTGATGTAAGCATTATCCAGAAACTCTTGCACACCTTGTAGGTTGTGTCACAGGAGGGTTGGAAAGTCTTGTGTACGGTTTAATACTTATGGTTATGGTAACTGGATGATGTGAAGAGCCTGTGCCTCTGAACACATCAGGCTATCACTTTTAGCAGCATAAGGGGCAGTGATAACAAATTGGTAAGAGTTTTCTGGCCCCACCACTAGTTCATACAGTATGTGTACTAAACAATCCGGGCACTCTGGTTTCCTCCCACATTCCAAAAACATACGGATAAGTTAATTGGCTCCCCCTAAAAATTGGCCCTAGACTACAGTACTTACACTACATAATATAGACATATGGCAATGGTAGGGATTAGATTGTGAGCTCCTTTGAGGGACAGTTAGTGACAAGACAATATATACACTGTACAGCGCTGCGTAATATGTCGGCGCTATATAAATACTAAATAATAATAATAATTGTGTTATATGAAAGTGAACACGCCCCTCACAAGTGGTCGATGTCTCAGCATAATTTAAAATATTGATTCAGAAGTTGGCAATGTGCAAATATTTGGGTAGTACTTTTCCTAAACATGCCGAAAAGAAGATCACAGCTGACTTGTGCTTTCTTTGAGGCACCTTTTACACTTGTGTTGCAAACGTGCGTTGCGTTACCCTGTTTTACTGTAGGGTGACACAACCGCAAAGTCAGGGGGCCCTTCACTTACAGCGCTGCGTCAGAAGTATCCGATCACAATCCCAACACACCACCTGCAACGCATTACTGCAAGCTCTTTGCTTATCACATGATGCCTGGGGTAATGGAAGTCCATGGGCGATGCAGTCTCAGCAGGGGGTACGTCACTGAGCGGGGGCGGTGCTATGCATATCACCCTGTTGCCGCACAGTGGCACATGGTCATACGAAGGCTGGTCTCTGTGATGTACCACCTCAAGTATAAAGACAAATATTACTTTCAATGCACATCTTAAAAGAGTTTACATTTTAAAATGACCAATTACTATGAGACTACTGTATGTTCGGTGCTTTTTGACGCAATTTGATACTTCTTCACTGCTTGAAATGCTTCTAACTATTCACTAGCAAAGGGGCAACAAAATGGTGTTTTCACACGAAACTACTTTAACCAGTTCACCCCCAAGGGTTTTTACCCTAACGGACCAGAGCAATTTTCACCTGTCAGTGCTCCTCCTTTTTATTCCCTAATAACTTTATTACTACTCATCACAAGAAAATGATGTATACCTCGTTTTTTTTCGCCATTAATTAGGCTTTCTGTGGGTAGTACATTTTGCTAAGATTTTTTTTTATTCTAAATGCGTTTTAATGGGAAAAATACAAAAATAATAGAAAAAAAATCATTATTTCTCAGTTTTCAGCCATTATAGTTTTAAAATTAAACATTCTCCTTTGGATAAAACCAACACATTTTATTTGCCCAGTTGTCCCGATTATTGAACAGTTTAAATTCTGTCCCTATCACAATGTATGGCGACAATATATTATTTTGAAATATAGGTGTTATTTTTCTGTTTTGTTTTTTTTTTTGTTCTGGCCAGAATTACAAGCCCCTATGTAATAAATTAAAATTAATTTTCCCTCATAAAATATAGATTAAAAAAAGCAACTATTTATTTATTGTAAGCTGATTTTTTTTTTTTACAAGTGGGTTTTTTTTTGGGGGGGGGGGAGGGTTGGAAGTGTAATTTTATTAATAATGTGTATGTACTTGTATATGTATGTGTTTGTGTGTGTAATATACTTTTTGGCCACAAGATGGAGCTAGTGAACACTCCCGTTATAGGAAGTGATCACTTTTTTTTACACTTTATTTAACTGTAACAGTTTCCTGTTTTGTGAATGGAGGTGGACGCTGTTCGCGGTCACGTCCATTTACTCCAGGCATTGCGATTGGGTAGAGGACCGCTCGATCCTCTTCCCCAATCACTTAACACGGGATCCCGACGGAAAAGGCGGCGGTAGCGGTGCGCACACGTTCGGAGTGGCGGCGGGATCGCGCAACGTATTAAAACGTCATGTTGCCGTTAATAGGCTAAAGCATGACGTTTTAATACGTATGCTTGTTGGTAAATGGTTAAGGTGATATCACAATTTTTACATTTGAGATGTTTCTTATCATTAACAAGTGTGTTTTTTCACGAAGTTGTTCACATTTTAAGGGAACTTGAAGTGAGCAGGTTATGGAGGCTGACATTTTTTTTCCTTTTAAACACCAGTTATCTGGCAGTCCTGCTGATCTCTTTGGCTACAGTAGTATCTGAATCACTCATCTGAAACAATCATGGGGTTAATCTAGTCAGGCTTCAGTCAGAGCACCTGATCTGCATGTTTGTTCAAGGTCTATGGCTAAAAGTATAGAGGCAGAAGATCTGCAGGACAGTAAAGGTGGCCATACACTGGTCGATGTGCCATTAGATCGACCAGCTGACAGATCCCAGGCACTTTACCCGTGGGCGATCGAGGGTAATTTCCCGCACGGCGCGATCGACGGACCGATCCGATTTCGGGAGCAAATCGGATCGGCGACTGCGTTTACCGTGAACGATTGGCAGCAGATTCGATCCCAGGATCGAATCTGCTGTCGAAACGGCCGCGAATCGAGCCAGTGTATGGCCTGCTTAAGGCAATTAACATTATTTAAAAGGAAGTTAATGTGTTAGCCTCTATCGCTGTTACTTCAGGTGAGTGTTTAATGAAGGGTTTTATTTGGCCAGAAACAATGTGGTTACTAATGCTGTGATGTTCACACAATCAAAAAGTCTAATAACTGAGATAACAAAGGTGAGTCCTGGATGTTCTTTGATTCTGCCGTGGTTATTGAACCCACCAGGGATCTGGACTTTTGTCCCAATAGAATACTGTAAGGACACACCTTCCACACTGCTATACCATCCTTGTGTTTACCGGTCAGACCCATAGATAGCTCAACAAACACCCTTTACCAATCGCCACAATAAACAGACTTGATGATTACAGCGAGAAAAGGGTTCATCATTCTGCGCTGTGTTTTCCTAACTGAAATCTAATCATATCTTTGAAGCATGCTTATCCTTGGAGGGTCATCTTAGAAGCTGTAGTGATCATTTGTGTCAACTGCATCTGAAAGTTTTTAGCTTTCATTTTTATTTATTACACAATGCTGCATAATAAACCGATCATCTACAATATTAGAACTACTTTAAGGGAAATGAAAAATGTTGATTGTGTTGCCACAATGTCAAGGGGTCTACCTATGAGATGTGAAATAAACCGTTCTGGAAGGTGTTCAAAACAGGAAAAGTAGGCAGGTGTAAGAATCTGATAAAGTTTAATAAAGGGTCACATTGAGATGGCTATACATCTGGATCAGACCATTTCCAAAATGGAAGGTCTTCAGAGATTTTGGTATGCAGTAGTTAGTACCTACTAAAAAGGGTTCAAGGAAGGGAGACTGCCTGTTTGGTGATAGTGCCATGGTCACCCAAGTCTCAATGATTTGTATGCAGAGCAAAGGCGTGACTGTATGTGCTAATGCCACAGAAGAACTACCGTACTACACATTGCTGAAAAATGTAATGCAGACCATGATAGAAAGTTGTCAGAACACCTTGAGAACCCATACATTGAGCATATATCCTAAGTGGACCACAGAGCATTGGAAGAAGGTCGTCTGGCTTGATGGCTCACATTATCTTATAGCAGTGATGGCTAACCTTGGCATTCCAGCTGTGACAAAACTACAAATCCCATCATGCCTCTGCCTCCCTGAGTTATGCTTAGAGCTGTCAGAGTATTGCAATGCACCATGGGACTTGTAGTTCCACCACAGCTGGAGTGCCAAGGTTAGTCATCACTGTCTTATAGGATATGTTAGGGTTTTTTATATTTACCAACTAACAACATTTTCTGATGGCAGAAGACTTATGAATCTTGGCGCCAGATGGCACAGGGCACCTCCAGAGGTTTAGTGGAGCCCATGCCATGGGGGGTTGTTCTGGTGCTACAAAGTCTTGAACAACATTAAATACCGTATTTTTCGGACTATAAGACGCTCCTGACTATAAGACGCACCTAGGTTTAGAGTACAAAAACCAGGGGAAAAATATATATACTGTATATACTAAATCTGGTGCATTCATGGTGAAGGGGCATCTTGTAGATTATGCCCCCTTTGTACCTCATGCCCCCCTTGTACCTCTTGCGTCTACCTGTGTCCTCCTCTGTACCACTTGTGTCCTCCTTTATCCCTTTTTGTGTCCCCCTGTGTCCTCCTCTGCATGGGCACAGTACAGGGAGTCCCCGACATTGCGACATGTTGGAGGTTTGTGTTGGTAGGTCTTCACAAATCAGGAATGACCAGCATTTGGACTATAAGACGCAGTGACTTTTTTGCCCTACTTTTGTGGGAGAAAAAGTGAGTCTTCTAGTCCAAAAAATACAGTATATGATTTGAATACACACACACACACACACACACACACACACACACACACACACACACACACACACACACACACACACTTGTTTATGGTGCATTTAGTATGTGCAAAGTTGGGGAGAGTGGATCTCACATGACCTCATTTAAATATATTTTTTTATATCTATCACAATCCATTGTTATTTAAACATCATGCAATACATTTAATAATATACGTACCAATTGGTTATTTTATTTATTCCTTTTTATGTTATTGCTCATGAATTTTTAGTTCCAGGTGCATTTTTACATATTCTTTTGCATGCTGCCTGCTTTTGCAGATTTCCACTTTGATGGAACTGTTCCCCATGTGACTCTGGCTTGCTGGCCTTACAATTGCTATACCTGTTGGTTCATTTGTTTAGTGTGAATGGTTGAGCACACAGAAGTGAAACCTCAGTGTTCTCCCCAGGATTTTTTTCCAGCCGGGTGGCATGAAAAAGTAGCCGGGTGGGGCGGCACAATACATCGCTACCGCGCGGCTTTGTAAGCTGCGGTCGTTGCTTAGTTACGCACGCACGCACGCTACACTCCTGTTGCTCGTGCTAATAAATCAATGCAACTTTTTTGATGAATCAACCCCTTGTCCTTTCTTTCATGCATTGTACTTTGTTTCATGTATTTACATTTATCATTTCCAATATTTAATAGTTTTGTTTTTTTTAATTCATTGTTTTCCCCCTCTCCTTCCATTGCCTTAATGTTATTTATTATGCTGAGGGGGATCAGTGGCTATTGCAGATTGTGTGCAGGCAGAGGGGGTCTTAGAGTACGTGGGGCCTGGGGCGAGTGTCATATGCGGGGCATAGAGACAGGGGAAGGAGGAACACACTGGACGCTGCTGGGTGGGGGGAGGAGGGACGCGCTGGACGCTGCTGGGTGGGAAAGGAGGGACGTGCTGGACGCTGCTGGGTGGGAAAGGAGGGACGTGCTGGACGCTGCTGGGTGGGAAAGGAGGGACGTGCTGGACGCTGCTGGGTGGGGGAGGAGGGACGCGCTGGACGCTGCTGGGTGGGGGGAGGAGGGACGCACTGGACGCTGCTGGGTGGGAAAGGAGGGACGTGCTGGACGCTGCTGGGTGGGAAAGGAGGGACGTGCTGGACGCTGCTGGGTGGGGGAGGAGGGACGCGCTGGACGCTGCTGGGTGGGGGAGGAGGGACGCGCTGGACGCTGCTGGGTGGAGGGAGGAGGGACGCGCTGGACGCTGCTGGGAGGGGGAGGGACACGCTGGACGCTGCTGGGTGGGGGGGGAGGGACGCGCTGGATGCTGCTGGGTGGGGGGAGGAGGGACGCGCTGGACGCTGCTGGGTGGAGAAGGAGGGACGCGCTGGATGCTGCTGGGTGGGAAGGAGGGACGTGCTGGACGCTGCTGGGTGGGGGGGAAGGAGGGACGCGCTGGATGCTGCTGGGTGGGGGGGAAGGAGGGACGCGCTGGATGCTGCTGGGTGGGAAGGAGGGACGTGCTGGATGCTGCTGGGTGGGAAGGAGGGACGTGCTGGATGCTGCTGGGTGGGGGGGGAAGGAGGGACGCGCTGGATGCTGCTGGGTGGGAAGGAGGGGCGTGCTGGACACTGCTGGGTGGGGGGGAAGGATGGACGCGCTGGATGCTGCTGGGTGGGGGGGGAAGGAGGGACGCGCTGGATGCTGCTGGGTGGGAAGGAGGGACGTGCTGGACGCTGCTGGGTGGGGGGGAAGGAGGGACGCGCTGGATGCTGCTGGGTGGGGGGAAGGAGGGACGCGCTGGATGCTGCTGGGTGGGAAGGAGGGACGTGCTGGACGCTACTGGGTGGGGGGGAAGGAGGGACGCGCTGGATGCTGCTGGGTGGGAAGGAGGGACGTGCTGGACGCTGCTGGGTGGGGATGGAAGGACGCGCTGAATGCTGCTGAGTGGGGAAGGAGAGACGTGCTACATGCTGTGTTAAGTACTGCTGGGTGTGGAGAGAGGGTCATGCTTTATGGGGAAAGATGAATGTGCTGAGTGGAGTGTTAGCTAGTACAACACTGGGTGCTGCTGCCTACCAGGTCTCTCAGGCTGGTCAGCATGGCCCGCCCTCCTTCTCTTCTCCTCAGTCCCTTCTGGTGCACATCGTTAGTGAGAGATCTCGCTCTGTGCCTGCCACATGTGCCCTGGGGTTTCTAACTTCCCATTACCCCTGGCAGCGCAGCGAGATCTCTTGAAACTGACGTATGACGTCAGCTACGGCTCTCCGTTGGAAATCCCGCATCCACTGACATGCGGCAACTGGGGTGGAGGACGGGCATAATTGTAACTTTAATGCGCACCAGTGGAATATCGGCTTAGCCTCCCCGCCTCTACTGCCGCTGCACCAATCAGTGCAGGAGCTTGCCGGGAAGCGCGAGATAGATTCGTGCATAGAGGAGCAGATTCAGGACAGCCTACTGCCGCTCAGCCAATCGGTGCATGAGCTCGCCGGGAAGCGCGAGATCTCGTGCATAGAGCGGAGTAGATGAGGACAGCGCTGCTGGCTTATTTTTATGAGAGAGCCCGGCACGTCCTGACATCCGGGCAAGGGTGATGACCGCTGGAACCAGGCGGGCGGTAATTGATTTGACCCGGGCGGCCCGCCCACCTGTTTGATCCTGGGGAGAACACTGAACCTTATTGTGATTGGCTGATTTTAGGATACCTTTGCATGCATGCTGGATAGGGGACGCCGACTGCTGCATTAAAGAGTTTTCATCTGAGCCCTGGCAGCCCTCTCATTACTCGGCTATCTACAGTTTGCTGTAAACTGGCGCACTTTTGGTATTATTACATCATTCATCCATATTTCTTCCAATATTGGGGTCTTGGCTACTGCATAAGGATTGCTGACTGCATCCTGGCTGCTGGCAAAAACTGTTCACTATCTCCAACGCTCCCACTGTATTGACTGCTCATTGTAGATGATGGACTTTGTGTGCCTGTAGCCGCCCTAACTGCTCTATGGGCACTCCAACATTTTTCTTGTGTTTTCATATGGTTTTAATGTTTTGGCTGATGTTATAAGAATAACGCATTCAACTCTTCCGCACGGTTGACAGTGTCTGCAATCCATCTTGCAGGAAATCCAGCATCAGACCTTCACAGGAACTGTGCGAGAAATTTGCCCACTTCTTCTCAGACAAAGTCTCCTCCATACGATCTGCCATTCAATTCACAGCCCCAGAAACCCATGCAGAGCCATATAACAGGTGCAAAAATAGCCTACCACCATGGTCTGATTTTAAGGTAATCACTGAAAAAGACATCTTGGATATCCTCTCAAACCTTCGCCAGACTACCTGCGATCTGGACCCTGGCCCCACTAAGTTCATGTTGAAATGCCCTGAACTATTTACACCGGCATTCCACAAAATAGTCAACGGCTCCTTACAAGAAGGGTGGTTTCCCTCTACTCTGAAAGAAGCAATCGTCAGGCCTCTACTCAAGAAACCATCCTTAGACCCAGATGCTCTAAACAGCTACAGACCTGTCTCAAACCTCCCCTTTCTGGGAAAAGTTATTGAAAAGGCTGTCTAACTCCAACTTGAAGCCAGGCTCTCCAGAAACAACATCCTTGACCCTCTTCAATCTGGTTTCAGGAAATATCACAGCTGTGAAACAGCCCTCACCCAGATTTGCAATGATCTGCTCATTGCAAGAGACAAGGGTCAATGTTCCATCCTGATTTTGCTCGACCTCTCAGCGGCTTTTGACACAGTCGATCATGAAATCTTACTCAACAGGCTACAAGAGTACTGTGGCATAGATGGCATTGTTCTCCGGTGGTTCAACTCCTTCCTGGCTGGCAGAACACAAAGGGTAGCCTTAGGGCCCTTTCTCTCCAACCCTGTACCACTAAAATACGGTGTACCTCAGGGCGCAATATTATCCCCTTTACTGTTCACCATATACATGCTGCCACTTGGAGAAATCATACAAAAACATGGCCTGACATATCATTGCTATGCTGATGACACCCAGCTATATTTGTCATTCAAACCTGACGTCACAGACCCTACTCCACAAATAAACGCATGCTTAGCTGAGCTTCAGGAGTGGATGAATAATACTTGGCTAAAACTTAATGCTGACAAAACTGAGGTTCTTGTTATCGAGGGCCAGGGCTCAACAGCAAAGCAGCTCCAGTCTCAACCAACACCGCTAAGGATAGGGAGCTCAGACCTGAACAACTCAGACTGTGTGCGCAGCCTGGGAGTACTGATTGATGGGAAATTAAGCTTCAGGAATCAAATCTCAGCTGTTGTGAAACATTCCTTCTTTCACCTAAGGAATATTGCAAGGATTAAACACCTAATTCCTTCAGAGGATCTTCCAACCCTAGTTCATGCCTTCGTCACATCAAGGTTAGACTACTGCAACGTCCTCTACACAGGCCTGCATAAGAAAGACTTACGCCGCCTGCAATTAGTACAGAATGCCGCTGCAAGGCTGTTAACGAGCCAACCCCGCCATTGCCACATAACACCAACCCTGAGCTCACTCCACTGGCTTCCGATAAAATGGAGAATTCTGTTTAAGATTGGCTTACTGACATTCAAATCCTTGCACAATCTGGGCCCTGGATACCTGAAGGACTTGTTGCAACTACATCACACCCCCCACAATCTTAGATCAAAAGGGCGTAACACCTTGGTCACCCCCAGAGTCCACCTCAAAACCTTTGAAGACGGAGCCTTTTGTCATGCTGCCCCTACACTTTGGAACTCCCTGCCACACCCAATCAGGACAGCCCCATCCCTGGAAACATTTAAGTCTAAACTAAAAACCTACCTTTTCAGTCTGGCATTCATGAACATCTATCTCCTCTGTAACACAACCCAGCCTGAAACCCTGTATTAATCTGAGACACAGCTATGCGCTTTGAGTCCTATGGGAGAAAAGCGCTTTACAAATGTTATTGTATTGTATTGTATTAATATTTGCTTAACCAGGGTGGTAAGTATTCAAGAAACACCCGCACAAAAACCATTCAGGAGATATATATGCACAGTACTGAACAATTACTTATGCTAGGTACACACCATGAGATTTTCTGGCAGATTTACTGTCAGATTGATTATTTCCTAAACATCCAATCTGATTTCCGAGCATTCTCCAATCCATTTCCTATTGACGTGAATAGAAAACGGTCGGAAACCGATCAGAAATCAAATCAGATAAGTTGGAAATAATCGATCTGACAGTAAATCTGCCAGAACATCTCATGGTGTGTACCTAGCATTAGATGTTCTATCTAAGTTTCCGTAGAAACTAGCCACTGGCGGGCACCTGTACACATGCTTGATTCTGAGGCAAAATGACCCTTAACAACTGCAGCCTGTTGACGTCTACTATGGGTACCTGGCTTAACACAGTAGTGAACACGTTGTATCCAGGGCAGGAGATTTGGGCGCAGCCAGGGCCACCATAGGCAGTAATAGGAATTACGGCTATTGCGGCGCTCAGTGCGTAACTTCAGCGCTGTCAGTTGATGGAGCTGAAGTTACTTTTAAAACCCTGTAATTCAGCCGCCAGCAAAAGCTGATTTACATAATTCCCTACCATCCACGTCGACCTGGAGGGGGAATAGTAATTAACGGCGCCGGGACTTGTGCAGGAGCAGGGTAAGCCGTATATCGGCTGTATCCTAAGTCTCCCGGCTGCAATTTCATACGTACTCCACAGCAGGGACACACTCCTTCCCCTCCAATCACAATCAAGTAAGCCCCAGGAACATAATCTGATTCATGAAGTTATACAAAAGGTGAGTCTAGGTGTGTAGTTGCTTCTGGTCTTTATTCTTAGAAATCTCTATATGCTTTGCAAGCTGAATATCTTAAATCTGCTCTATTTTTTCAGAATGTACTGTTCTTATAGCATTCATCAATAACGGAAAAAAATGATTCAAAATGAAGTTGGAAACAGTCAACAATAAAACTGACTGAACCATAATGTTGAATAATTGATTCAATAGCTATGTGAATAACGCACTTTATTTGTCATTGCTGTTGCATTTATTGGCCAAGTTTGAGCACATTTTCTAGCCTGCCTTCTGACAGAGCATCTGTTCGGATCCTGTGATTTATTTGTGGTAGGAATGCTGCATTTTTCACATTATCAATGCCTTTAAGTTTCTAGATTATACCGACTCCTTTACCTGTATGGTAAACCCACTCCTTGCCTACACACTTTAGAATGATTAATTGTGAATGAGTAATCACACCGTTGTCAACCGCTGATTATCTGACTCATCCAATCCTGCAGTTTTGTTTGGTAGCTCTGAACTGTGAGCTAATGTATAACCAGCTGTAATTAGTCATGTGAAGAACATTTTTACTTACTGAATATACAACAGAATGTTAAAGTGGACCTGAACTCTTTCACAGGTCAGAAGAAAAACATAGATAAATGCACCCTGTATGTATTTAGAGAGTTTAGCCTGTCTAACTCCCTCTCATTTTTGTCTAATCACAAGTTGTAATTTGATCTCTCCCCTGTGTCACTTGACTGCCATGGCAGATAAGCTCATTTGAAAACACAGAATGTGTTTGTCTACTTCCTGCTTTCATGGAAGCAGACATATTGAAGCACACTGCAGATTTATTTCAGGATTTGTATCAGCTGTAACAAATGTTTTTCTTTAAAGGTCATACTGCTGTTGCGTATCTTTTAGAGGAAGTTCTGAGTTCAGGTCTGCTTTAAATCAAGCACACATACAGTATATACCAGGCTTTCTCAACCAGGGTTCCCTGGAACCCCATGGCTCCTTGGCATTCCTAGTACATTAATAAAAGCATTACCATTTGTAATAAAGGGCACTGTAATAGGGGTTAGTGGCATAAACGGCCACATCAGCTTTTAACCACTTGCCAACCGCCCACAGCCCATGGGTGGCGGCAAAGTGGAGGCCGCAACGACCGCAATACGCCGATCAGTGGCGGCTCGTTACGGACTAGCTGGCCGGGGATCGCGCGCTGGATGCGCGCACATCCGCCGGCAATAGGCTCCTCCCACCCGCAACGTCAACCCGCCGGCCAATTGGCAGCACCGGTGGGTTGTTAACCCCCGATCTGCCGCGACATAAGCGTAATGTATACAAAGCGTATACCCAGCATGGGTATGTGTAAAAATACACCCCGAAACACATTATACTACTTCTCCTGAGTACGGCGGTACCACATGTGTGACACTTTTGTGCAGCCTAGGTGCGCTAAGGGGCCCAACGTCCTATTCACAGGTCATTTTGGTTTCTAGACTACTCCTCACGGTTTAGGGCCCCTAAAATGCCAGGGCGGTATAGGAACCCCACAATTGACCCCATTTTAGAAAGAAGACACCCCAAGGTATTCCATTAGTTGTATGGTGAGTTCATAGAAGATTTATTTTTTTGTCACAAGTTAGTGGAAAATGACAAGGTGAAAAAAAACAATAAAAATCAATTTCCGCTAACTTGTGACAAAAAATAAAATCTTCTATGAACTCACCATACTACTAACGGAATACCTTGGGGTGTCTTCTTTCTAAAATGGGGTCACTTGTGGGGATCCTATACTGCCCTGGCATTTTAGGGGCCCTAAAGCGTGAGGAGTAGTCTAGAAACCAAATGCCTCAAGATGACCTGTGAAATCGTAAAGGTACTCATAGGACGTTGGGCCCCTTAGCGCAGCTAGGCTGCAAAAAAATGTCACATGTGGTATCGTCGTACTCTGGAGAAGTAGTATGTGTTTTGGGGTGTATTTGTACAAATACCCATGCTGGGTGGGAGAAATCTCTCTGTAAGTGGACAATTGTGTGTGAAAAAATAAAAAAAATCTCATTTACAGAGCTATTCTCCCACCCAGCATGGGTATGTGTAAAAATACACCCCAAAACACATTATACTATTTCTCTAGAGTACGGCGATACAACATGTGACCCCTTTTTGCAGCCTAGGTGCGCTAAGGGGCCCAAAGTCCTATGAGCACCTTTAGGCTTTACAGGGGTGCTTACAATTTAGCACCCCCCAAAATGCCAGGACAGTAAACACACCCCACAAATGACCCCATTTTGAAAGGTAGACACCCCAAAGTATTCAGAGAGTCCGTGGCAGATTTAATTTTTTTTTTTTTTTTTTGGTCACAAGTTAGCAGAAATGGAAACTTTTTTTTGTTTGTTTTTTTTTTTGTTTCAAAGTGAAATTTTCCGCTAACTTGTGACAAAAAATAAAATCTTCTATGAACTCACCATACCTCTTAGTGAATACTTTGGGATGAATACTTTGGGATGTCTTCTTTTCAAAATGGGGTCATTTGGGGGATATTTTATTCTATCCTGGAATTTTAGCACCTCATGAAACATGACAGGTGCTCAAAAATAGTTTGTAAACGCTATAACTTTTACCCAAACCAATAAATATACACTAAATGGGGGGTTTTTTTGTATTAAAGACATGTAGCACAATAAATTTGGACAAAAATGTATACAGAAATGTTACTTTATTTGACAAATGTTATCACAAAGTTAAAAAAAATATCCTTTTTTTTTTTGACAAAATTCATGTCTTTTTTGATGAATATAATAAAAACTAAAAATTGCAGCAGCAATAAAATAGCACCAAAAGAAAGCTGTATTAGTGACAAGAAAAGGTGGTAAAAGTAATTTAGGTGGTAGGTTGTATGACCGAGCAATAAACCGTTAAAGCTGCAGTGGTCTGAATGGAAAAAAAGGCTCTGGTCCTTAAGGGGTGAAAAGACTGTGATCCTTATGTGGTTAAAGACCATGCCAGGGGGTCCTTGAGATCCAAAAAGTGTTTGCAGGGTTCCTCCAGGGTAAAAAGGTTGAGGAAGGCTGGTATATACACTCGTAAACACACACACACTTTATTTTCTGATTTAAAGCAGACAGATGTTCCCCACATCCTCATCCTTCATTTGTGCCATAGTCATTAGTGTGCCATTAATCCAGCATCAGGAGCAGGAACAGAGCGGAAGCAACAAATGGTTCTCAACATGCGGGTGGATGAAGACTGTTTAGACAAATCGGGTAGATTTATTACGTACTGTTCATATTTTTAGCCGGATTGCAGCAGCTGTGCGGATTGTGGCGTAATCGCAGGCTCCTTGTAATGCAAGGGCTGGAAAGCCTTTCCTCTACACTATTTGTTAAGTCTGTTTTTTAGACAGAATAAAATAATTCGTACAGTGAAAAGGTGATCTCATTTATCCAAAAACGAAGTTCTGCATGCTGCTTAATGTGTCGAAATTACACTTGTTTCACTCAATTGGATTTCACTTAACGATCCGTAAAGCATTTTAACCTACTGACATAGTGAATTCCCACAAAGTAATTTGTGTATAAGCCCTCTTGAAAGTGCAGTACACGCTTTTCTCTGTGAGGGAAATGGATCAAATTGGTTTACTAGGGAATAAAAGGCTTAAAGGAACACTATCATAAAAATTCAAAAATCGAATGGACACATGCACTAGGAGGGATATGGAGGCTGCCATATGTATTTCCTTTTAACCAATGCCAGTTATCTGGCAGTCCCATTGATCTCTGGCTGCAGAAGTATCTGAATCACACACCTGAAACAAGCAGGGGGCTGATCTTCCACTCAGACTACAGTCAGAAACACCTGATCTGCATGCTTGTTCAGGGTCTATAGTTTTAAGTATTCGAAGAGGAGGATCAGCAGGGCAGCCAGTAATGTGCATTGTTTAAAAGGGAAGAAATATGGCAGCCTCCATATCCCGCTCACTTCAGAAAGTGGGTATTCTTAATCTTATGGCTCTGAACTTCTCACTGGCAGGTTTTAAACTTGTTCATCTCCACATGGAGGATTCACAGGTCACATGTTATATGTATGTGTACATATATATCTTAATTTGTATCTTCTTTTTTTATTTATTCATGAAAATGGTAATTTAAGTGAAGTGTCTAGTAGAGATGATCTTAGAGATGCAAATGTTTCTAGCTTTAATGCCCGCTGTCTGGGTGTCACCCTGGACTCCGCACTCTTCCTCACTTCCCACATCCAAAACCCCACAAAGTCCTGCAACTTCCACCTTTGTAACATCTGTAAGATTCGCCCTTTCCTGACCTCTGCCACCACCAAATTCCTCATCCATGCCCTCATAATTTCCCGCCTTGACTATGACCTGCTGTCTGGGCTCCCTATGACCCGAACAACCCCACTACAGTCCATCATGAATGCGGCAGCCAGAATTATCCACTGCTCCCATCGCTCCACCACGACGGATTCCCTCCTTGAATCCCTTAACTGGCTTCCTATCCAGTCCAGAATCAGATTCAAGATACTGTGTCTGACCTACAAATCTGTCCACAAAACCTGTCCAACCTACATTTCCGATCTTACTCAGAGGTACACACCTAGCCGCTCACTCCTCTCTTCCAATGAACTTCGCCTAACCGCCCCCCCCCCCCCCCCCCGCATCACCCAGTCCCATGCACGCCTCCAGGTCTTCTCAAGAACTGCTCCTACACTATGGAACTCCCTACCTCCACCCATTAGGGCAGCCCCCTCCTTCAACATCTTCAAGAAAGCCCTCAAAACTCACCTTTTCACTCCAGCCTACTACCCCTCACAAGTGCTCTAAACCTACAGCTGAACTCTGGTCCCCTACCGTTCGTGTCCTTACCTCTCCCTCTAGATTGTAAGCCTTTGGGCAGGGTCCTCCTCCTTTTGTGTCCTACCTGATCATGCACTTCCATTACTGTGAACCCATGCTATGCATCTGAGTGAACCACACTTGCCTAATCTCCATGCTCCCCTCCAGTGGCTAAGCATTACCTTGTACTCATACTGTGCTGCGTGATCTGGTTTTCTTGTATTCCTGTATTGTCATATTGCTGTATGTCACCCCTAAATATTGTCTGTAACCTTAACTAATGTCCAGCGCTGCGTAATATGTTGGTGCTTTATAAATACAATAAATAAATAATAAATAAAATAGTGTAACGTAAATTGTGTGCAATTGGATATCGGGCTAACAGTTGCACTTCCTGCTGACTTCAACTGACCTAATTCTAAACTGTTTACAATTAGTATGACATTGGCATGCAAACCAGGAAAAATGGCATTTCATGCATCTCTAAAGGTGTCCATTAACCCTTTAGCAGCCAAGTTTATTTAGCGACTCACAAGTGCTCCTGGCCAATTTATTTTAGCAATTTTTTTTCATTTCTCATTTGTTATATTTCCTTGCTTCTAAGTAGTAGTGCAGTAATGTGTATTTATGGCCACACTTTACACTGCCCTCTTGTCACTAGAGGGCAGTGTGATACAATAACAGAGGACTTCTGCTAGCAGTTTCTATATTTTCTGCTAGCAGAGAGACAGCAAATCATTCCAAGAATTTACAGCATGATGAGTTCAGCTAACTGTGGTCAAAAGCAGTGCATTTAACTCAAATGAGATAACTCTCTTGTAGGTGCTAATGGGTTAACAGTACAATATTTTCCTCTGATGCAATCTTTCGGTAAGATTTTTACAATATTTTTTTTATTTGTATTGATATAAGTCACTATTCCATGATCAAGAAGCAAGATAAATAGTTCTTTCTCTGTTGATAGCAAACAGTGTAACTGTAAACCACACCATTTGTGACTTCATAACTCACTTATTTTCATTACCACTTTGTAAAGCTTTGACTGACAGATGTGCTATCTTTACCCCAGCAATTTACATTGTGTCACAAGTGACAAATGCCTGGTAGTTTTTATAGTGCTCATTAGGGGGAGCAAAAGCCTCGTCTTCCCCAGAACGAGCTGAGGCAGAAGTGGACATTATAAATGTCTTGCAGTGACGGACATTAATTCCACAATGCTGAAATCTTTATTGTCCTCACTTATCAATGCAGCTGTTGTTTTACAAATTGCATAAATGTGTCACAAACCGAGAACAAGTTCTTTGTCCTTTATATTGCCTCTCCATCAGGCATATATGCTGTAGTGACTTTTATGTTCAAATTGATTCATGTTTATTGCACTAATACTTGAGAATCTTAGAGGAAAGTTATAGCTGAACACTTTTATTCAATGCAGAAGGTAAAGTTTTACATTTTGACAGTTTTTTCAGTTAAAAACATTGGCCAGTCTGGAAAACCTTAACTGTGAACGCAAGCTTAGAGGAGCCCACGTTAATATTCTTGTATGCAGCTTTATGGTTCTATGGCAATTACAAATTCTTAAGAAAGGAAATGCAAATGGCTTGGACCTTTTAGCTTAGAATACATGCTAGATTTTTGATCCTCGATAGATGATTTGTGATTGTACATACAGTACTGTGCAAATGTTTTAAGCAGGAGTGAAAAAATGCTGTAAACAAAGAAAGCTTCCAAAAATGGAAGGGTTAATCATTTATTTTTATCAAAATGCAGTGAATGAACAATAGAGAAATGTAAATCAATTCAATATTTGGTGTGACCATCTTTTGCATTCAAAACAGGTACACTTGCACACATTTTTTTTGAAGGAACTCGGCTGGTAGGTTGTCTGCAGACATTCATTATTTTACCACTCACCAGCTCTTCGGCGCTCAAACTGCCTTCTGCTACAGCCATATATTTCAAATTTTGACTCATCAGTCCAGAGCACCTGGTGCCGTTTTTCTGCATCTCGGTTCCTATGTTTTCATGCAATCTTGAGTTGCTTGGACTTGTTTCCACGTCGGAGGTATGGCTTTTTGGCTGCAACTCTTCCACCACTTCTGGCCAGCCTTCTCTGGAGAGTAGATGGGTGTACCTGGCTCCCACTGCTTTCTGACATTTCCGAGCTGATGGCACTACTGGACATCTTTCAATTTCTAAGGGTAATGAGCTCATCTGCGGCACTAAGTTTCCTTGGCCAACCACTGCATCTACGATACTCAACGGTGCCCTTTTTTTTTGTGCTTCTTCAAGAGATCTTGAACAGCACATCTTGAAACCCAAGTCTGCTTTGAACTTTTTGTCTGGAAGAGACCTTGCTGATGCAGTATAACTACCTTGTGTCTTGTTGCTGTGCTCAAACTTGCCATGACATGAAACTGTCTTCCACAACCTCATCTTGGTAACATTTGGCTATTCCTCACTCAGCTTTAAGCCTCCTGCACAGCTGTTTCCATTTGTTAATGACTGTGTTTTAACTTGCGTGTGATATTGATAATCATTAGCACCTGGATGGTATAATTAGTTTATTATACACCTGACTATAATGCTACAAAATCCCTGACTGTGCAAGTGTACCTATAAGATTTGATGCTGGTTTGAAGGCAACAGCTAGTAACACCAAACATTGATTTTACTTTTGTTTACTTAATTTGTATTTTGTAAATTTCATAACAATAAACAATCATTATTTAGATTTCTGAAAGCATTCTTTGTTTGCAGTATTTTTCTTCCATGCTCATGCAAAGCTTTCAGGCACATTCACGTTGGAGATGCATGCAAATACCGGGTTGAGCAGAAGTTGCACTGTGCTGACATTGGCAGGTGCTGATTGGCCTTTTAAATGCATTGCCTTAAATTGAAGGGCAGTAAAGATTAAAGCCTGGAACACACTTTTAATTATGGTTGGCCAATCACTGACCCATTTTACCACCTCCATGTAGTATGAGGGTCAACAGATATTGAATACTATGCTCAGATTGTGTAGCTAAAATCTCATTCTGCATTGCGGTGGTAAAATTGGTCAGTGATTGGCCAATCAAAATTGAAGGTGTGTACCAGGCTTTACCGTCTGTGCATGTTTAGCAAGCAGGGTTTGTTCATGATCTTGCTGGCATTGGTAGGCATTTTTCATATACTCCCTTTGCGGTATAAATCAGTAGTATGTGCCACTGCAAAGCAGGATTTTTAGCAAAGCTGAGGAATGCCCCCAAAAATGAGTGTAAACATGCCCTTAGGCCTCGTTCACATTGCGTTCCGTTCGCGTTGGACGTTTTTTGAAGCAATTTTTTTTCCAGTGATTTCTGATGATTGGACTGTTTGGTAAGCGTTTTTGCAGAGTGATTCTGTTTTTTTCACTTCCTGACATCAGTCACCAAGTGAACTCTTTGATCCATAAAAGAATAAATACAATGTAATTATTCTTAAAAACGCGAACGCAATTGCTGCACAAAGCAATTGCGTTCTGATTTCTGAAAGATTTCTGATTTCTGAAAGCGATTTTGTGTTTTTCCTATACCTTCAATTGTAGCAAAATCGCCCTGAAAATGGTCCATGCGGTGCTTCTCTGAGCGGAAAGCGGACGGATCGCCCTAATCTGAACTAGCACATAGGTTAGCATGGTGGAACTTGTGGTGTCTTTGGGTCAGGGCAGCTACCACATCATGAGGAGTATTCCAGGTGGTGGTGGGGTCACACCGAAGCAGTTTCTGGGTGTCCTGTAAACGCTGGCACGGAGTCTCCCTGTTGTGAAGTTTCCTCTGGTGTATGCCTGATCAGTGTATACAGACTATGCTATGATATGTCTGTTTCATTTTTTTTTAGGTACATCTATTGTTGCAATCTTCTTGAGCGTTGTCGGATTTGTTGAGGATGCTCTTATTGGACAATATTGGACTAGCAAATTGTATACATTACTTAAAGAGACACTGAAGCGAGAATAAATCTCACTTCAGTGCTTATATTCAGCAGGGGCATGTGTGCCCCTGCTAAAACGCCGCTATCCCGCGGCTAAACTGGGGTCCCTTACCTCCCAAATCCCCTCCGTTCTTTGCGGGGATATCTTCCGCATTGAGGCAGGGCTAATGGCTGCAGCCCTGCCTCACGCGCGCCTGTCAGCGCGTATCTCCGCCTCTCCCCCGCCCGCCTCTGTCTTTCTTCGCTGAGAGGGGCGGGGGAGAGGTGGCGATGCGCTGCTGATAGACGGTGGTGCTGAGAGGCAGGGCTGCAGCCATTAGCCCTGCCTCAACAGCAGCAAAATCTACGACCAAGTTGGTCGTAGATTTTGCAGGGGGGGGGGGTTTAGGGGGTAAGGGACCCCCGTTCAGCCGCGGGATAGCGGCGTTTTAGCAGGGGCACACATGCCCCTGCTGAATATAAGCACTGAAGCGAGATTTATTCTCCCTTCAGTGTCTCTTTAACTGTTACATCTAATACATTATCAAAACAAATGAACTATTTAAAGGAGTTGTCAGGCAAATTGTAGTAAAATAAACGCTACTTACCGGGGGCTTCCTCCAGCCCCAAGCTCCCAGGACCTCCCTTGCCGCAGCTCTGCCCGCAGCAGTTTGCCGGAGCTCCGACCCGGTCCCTGGCGATGACGTCAGAGCAACCTGGAGGTCGCTCTGTACTGCGCCTGCGCGATCGGCGCTGTCAATCACTGGCACGTGGGCCTTCTGTGAGAGGCAGAACTATGAGCTGCAGCTCTACCTCTCAGCGCGTCTGTCAGCCCGGATCGCTGCCTCTCCCCCGCCCATCTCAAGTCTTCCTTCACTGAGAGGGGCAGGGGAGAGGCGGTGATCCGTCGCTGACAGACGCGTGTGAGGCAGGGCTGCAGCTCATAGCTCTTTCTCACACGGAAGCGCTTAGGGCAGCAAAATCCACAACCAAGAAAGTCGTGGATTTTGCAGGGGAGAGGGAGGGCAAGTTAGGGGGTATTTAGATAGTTTACAGCGGTGGGAATGCGGCGGTTTAGTTAGGGCTATTATGTTGCACACATTTGTTAAATAAAATGGTTTTTTTTGAGACTTCAGTGTCTCTTTAAATAAACAGGAGGGATAGACAAATAAAATGTGTGGGTTTAATGTATAATACAATTGTTTACGTTTAGGCTAGTAACATACCAGGCAGACAAACAAAAATGACAGCGCTCACAGGCTGCAACTGGCTTATAAACCATCAAGGGGCGTGTACAGACCCCCAAGGGCTAAATACACGCCTTGAATCCAAATCAGATGCAAAATTATGCAAAATTAAATTTGCATAATTTTGCATCTGATTTGGATTCAAGGCGTGTATTTAGCCCTTGGGGGTCTGTACACGCCCCTTGATGGTTTATAAGCCAGTTGCAGCCTGTGAGCGCTGTCATTTTTGTTTGTCTGTCTTGAAGAGATGTGTATACCATTGTATGATAAGTCGCACCAGGTAAGTTATGCTTTTAATGTCAGGTTAGTGGTAGGTCTTCCCCGAGGGGGCACGTCAACGCTGGGGGGAAGTCTAGTAGGAAATGATTTGTGCACATATTATTTGCTGAAGCTAACGCCCTCCATTGCTGTACCTGTTTGAATGCATGTTGTGTAATATGGTCCATTGGAGCTCTGCACTACTCTGCAGCTTAATCAATTCAGGTGCAGCCTTCTGTATTTGGAAGCGCTGCCTACATCCTTATCCCTAGTAACATACCAGGACGTTGCGTTTAGGGGACGTTATAGGGCACATAACGTGTCGCTAACGCTACGTCTGGTGCTCTCTGGTGTGGTGATGCCGTGATGTGTACTCTTGGACGCATGCAGCATCACGTGGTCCCGCCCGGCCAATCGCCGCACAGAGCGGCCGCTCCAAGAAGTAAACACTGCACGTCACTGAGTGCAGTGAATATTAATTAGCCATGTGCCCGGCCGCTCTCCCCTCCTCCCCAACATGACTGAGCATGTGCAAACAGTCTAACGCAGCTTAGCCGCGGAGAACGCACAGCATGCAGCACTTTGCTGCGTTAGAATGTAACGCAACGTGGGCAGTGTGAACAGCCCACTTGTGTTACATTGCTGTGCGTTGGGGGAGTGTTACAGGCTGCACTAACGTGCACCTGTAACGTCCCTGTGTGCAAGAAGCCTTAAGCTATAATGTATGAAAGTGGATATATTGTGTATTTTTTCACTTTTTTCCTTATTTTCCTTTTTTAAAATGCATGGAAAATAAGGTAATTACTAAAAACAAATATCTGCCACAAAAAGCCTAATTTGTACTGAAAAAAATAATATATAGATTAGTTGTGATAATTATGGATAAAGTTAATGCCAAAGTAATCAGAACTGAGCTGAACGGGGAAAATGACCAGGGTAGGGAAGTGGTTAAAGCAACTCCCTTTTAGGTCCCCAAAATAGAAATTGAGGAAAAATTTCTCCAGCGGACACACTAAGAGCAGTTACAAAAAGTTTCTAATATTTTTCCACATTGTTCAAGACCAAAATAAAAAAGGCCTAGATTTTAGCTGTTGAGTGTCCGTTTTCTTTCCTAATTTAACAATACAAATATGCAGTGGAGACCATGTTCTTTATTCTGGAAGAAAAAAAAAAGTTTTTCTATTATACTTTACAAACTACTAGGCAAATTCATATCCAAAAGTTTTTGTGCCGCTGATCTGTGCTGTACCGTATTTTTCGGACCATAAGACACACTTTTTTACTCCCCAAAAGAGGGGAAAAATGTTGGTGCGTCTAATGGTCCGAATGTGCCCTCACAGCCTCCCCAAAAATTAATCCCTGGCAGTCTAGTGGTCCCCTCCTCCCTCCTCGTGCACAGCGGCTGCAGCCTGATGTGTCACTCACCCTGCTCCATGGCGGGTGCATTAACAGCGGCAATGTCCCTGGTCCTTCCGATTCCTCCCTCCCGTGCACGTCCGCTGCATCGCTTTGTCACTTACCGTGCTCCATTGTGCGTGAAGTGACCGCAGCAATGTCCCCGTTGATCCTCCGATCCCTCGTGTGCACGTCTGCTTTAGATTTTGTCACGCACCCTGCTCCATTGCGGGTGCAGTGACAGCGGCAATGTCCGGGTTCCTCTGTTCCCTCCCTCCTGTGTGTGGCGGCTGCAGCCCGTTATCACTCAGTCTGGCGCGTCCCGGGAGCTGGGTCTTTTATCCATACTTCGGCAGGCATTGTACTACACTGTAGCTTTAAGGGTCCCTCGCGTGATGACCTCATCAAGCAAGGCCCCTTTGCTACAGTGTAGTAAAATGCCTGCCGAAGTATGGATAGAAGAGCCGGGACACACCAGACTAAGTGATAACGGCTGCAGCCACCGCGCACAGGAGGGAGGGATCAGAGGAACCCGGGACATTGCCACTGTCACTGCACCCGCGATGGAGCAGGGTGCGTGACAAAATCTACAGCAGACGCGCACATGAGGGACCGGAGGATCATCGGGGACATTGCTGCGGTCACTTCATCCACGATGGAGCATGGTAAGTGACAAAACGCTGCAGCTGCTGTGCTTGGGAGGGAGGGATCAGAGGATCACCGGGGACATTGCTGCGGTCACTGCACTCGCAATGGAGCAGGGTGTCAATCAGCTGGAGCCGCTGCGTGATGGCGAGAGAGAGATACAAGTGTTTGGCATCCCCTGGAGACACTGCAGCTGTCACCGCTCCTGCAATGGAGCATGCTGGGTGACATTAACATGCTGCCACCGCTGTGCATCTGATGGAGGGAGGTATCGGCATCACCTGGGGTCATTGTAGCTGTCCCCACTCCCAGGATGGAGCATGCTGGGTGACTGTAGTGTCCTTCAGTTTAGCTTCCACTGTTAGTTTCCCTGCTATTGTAGTGTAGTGTAGCATAGTTGGGGGGAAGGAGGAGCAGCTGGGATTAGTGTTGTGTAGTGTAGGGAAGTGTAACCTTGCTGGGGTAAGGGGGGTGCAGCAGGAATTAGTGTAGTGTAGTATGCAGTGAAGTGTAATGTAGTTGGGGGTGGACAGCAGGGGTTAGTGTAGTGCAGTTGTGGGAAAAGGTCTACAAGATGCCCCGACCTATATTCACATCAGATTTAGTATATATATTTTTTTCCCTGATTCTTGCCCTCTAAACCTGGGTGCGTCTTGTAGTCAGAAAACTATCTGGTTATACAGTACGCTCTATATATTTGACTACTGCATGCTGTCATCTGGTGATGTACTTTATCATGTTGCTCTGATTAATTTATTTGCCTACACACTCATTTTAACTCTGTTTCCTTTTGAAAATTGAATTCAATGATTCATTCATATGTTTGAATAAAACATTGAATAAAAATGTATTGGAAAAATTAGCCCCCAAAAAGCAGGGACGAAAAACACTATTGCAGTATGGAAGGCTGCAATGTGAGGTGGTGGAGTGTGATAATAGTTGTAAAGGCTATGTACTGTAGCGGTTAGGTACTTGGAGGGTTGGAAAGGGTGGAATGAGGTGAATTGGAGGAGAGTGTGAAAGGAGGGGTGCGCCATGTTGAGTGTAGGAGGAGTGGGATCACAATATATGCTTTGTGGTCTGTGGTTTTAAAATTGTGGTCCCTTTTTTATTGTTTTACCTGGGAAATGGCTTCCAAAAGTTCTAAGAGCTTCAGATCGCAGAAAAGCCAATTTCTGTAAGGGCAGCACATAGATGGCGACTGCAGACATTCAATCAGAGGACTCTACTTGCCTGCATGGAACTTGCGTCATTTGCGAACACTAGTGGAGCGAGAGTGTTTGTCAGTTCTCTATCTTCTCTACCAAAAATTATTTGTGTTAGGCACTTTTAGGGGCGTTGAGTTAGGTAAGGGGGTTAAGGTTAGGTACTTCAAGGGTTGGGTTAGGGGTTAAACAAAACTTGTAAGGAAAAAAGTTCCCCTGGGGGTACTTGCCTCAGGCGCGGGAAGCCTCTGAATCCTAATGAGGCTTTCCCTGTCCTCCTCGTCCAGCTTGATCCTGTACTGGGACCTCTAGATGAAAAAAAAAAAAAAAACTATTATTTTCCACTGCTTGCAGGGGCAATAGCCCGTTTGGGTCCGCTCTAATACGCCGTTGCCCGATTGGAGAGCCGCTAGTGTGCATGCTTCATCCCATCTACTGAAGAGGGTTCATCCTCCTGGCGTAAGTACTTCCTAGTCCCTAGGGGCACTTTTTTTCTTACAAGTATACTCCAAGGTTAGGAACCTTAACCAGAGGGTTAAGGTTAGGCTAGGTACCGGGATAAGCCAATGTTTTACTCTTAGTGGCTTATGCTGGCACCCAAGCGTTGCAGTGATACAATAATACATACTCCTTTTTGGTCCCTTTTGAACCTCTTATACTTTCCTAGTAGTTCTAGGCAGGGGCGCCGCGAGGCATAAAGCGAACCAAGCGGTCGCTTGGGGTCTCACAATCTTAGGGGCCTCGGCGGCTCCGTGACGTCGGCGTGACGTCACTTTTTCCCCGCAGCCCCGCCGGGCTGGCAGAGCAGAGCAGGGCTACAGGAAGATGGCCGCCGCCGAAGCCCTGCTCTGGAGACTATGTCTCCAGTACAGGGCTTCGGGTGGCCATCTTCCCGACCCGTAGCCCTGCATGAATCAGCGCGGGAGATTGGAGGAGGAAGCCAGGGAGGGAGCTCCGTGGGAACTGCGCGCCTGAGAAGCCGGCCGGGAGAGGAGACCAGGGAGAGAAGACTTCTGCCAGTGCCAGCCTGCCAGGTGAGTAAATTCTTTTCTTTTTGCAGCCGCAGCCCTAATTGCGAATTTGCGATTGATTTCTGCTGAACTGTGCCCTAAATGCGTTTGATATCTGCTGAAAATGTGGCCCTAATTGCGATTGATTTCTGCTGAACTGTGCCCTAAATGCGTTTGATATCTGCTGAAAATGTGGCCCTAATTGCGATTGATTTCTGCTGAACTGTGCCCTAAATGCGTTTGATATCTGCTGAAAATGTGGCCCTAATTGCGATTGATTTCTGCTGAACTGTGCCCTAAATGCGTTTGATATCTGCTGAAAATGTGGCCCTAATTGCGATTGATTTCTGCTGAACTGTGCCCTAAATGCGTTTGATATCTGCTGAAAATGTGGCCCTAATTGCGATTGATTTTTGCTGAACTGTGCCCTAATTGTGTTTGATATCTGCTGAAAATGTGGCCCTAATTGCGATTGATTTCTGCTGAACTGTGCCCTGAATGCGTTTGATATCTGCTGAAAATGTGGCCCTAATTGCGATTGATTTCTGCTGAACTGTGCCCTAAATGCGTTTGATATCTGCTGAAAATGTGGCCCTAATTGCGATTGATTTCTGCTGAACTGTGCCCTAAATGCGTTTGATATCTGCTGAAAATGTGGCCCTAATTGCGATTGATTTCTGCTGAACTGTGCCCTAAATGCGTTTGATATCTGCTGAAAATGTGGCCCTAATTGCGATTGATTTCTGCTGAACTGTGCCCTAATTGCGTTTGATATCTGCTGAAAATGTGGCCCTAATTGCGATTGATTTCTGCTGAACTGTGCCCTAAATGCGTTTGATATCTGCTGAAAATGTGCCCTAATTGCGTTTGATTTCGGCTGAAAATGTGCCCTAATTGCGTTTGATTTCTGCTGAAAATGTGCCCTAATTGCGTTTGATTTCTGCTGAAATGTGGCCCAAATTGCGTTTTTATTTTCTGGTGTCTGGGGTAACTGTTGCTGCATTTATTATTTAATGGTCATAGTTGGCTATATTTGCTGTGCTACGGTTAAGCTTCGCCCATACAATGTCATGGCCGCGCCAATCTTTCGGCGCGCTACGCGCGCCTCAATCACCCCAACATCCATTTTTTCCCCGCAAACAGCCCCGCCCCAATCCGCCCTCCTGCTCCACCCACATGTCATGGCCACGCCCACTTATGCGGGATAGCCACACCCATTTTTCGCCGCGGCGCGCTTCGCGCGCCGCAGGATAGGGCCTCTTGCTACAGTCCGCTTGGGGCCACAAAAACCTTAGCTGCACCCCTGGTTCTAGGTCACCATGAGCTATCTGGGTACTCTGTAACATTTGACTTAACAAGTGCCACCACATAGAGTTTTATTAATCCATGTTCATGCACTGATGAGGTGCAAGAAACCTGAAAAAGGCTATATGCATGTCAGATTAGTGTGGCTCTGTGAAATTAGTACAACACATAGGCACACTGCGCTTTAACAGTTCTGGATTTGTGCCTGGCTTTTAGGGACACAAAAGTAGCGTTTGCATATTCAGCAGTGATGCATCATGGGAGATCTTTCTTGCTCACGGAAAGCTGAATAACAGCAAATACCTTCTGTTTAACCACTTGCCGACCGCACACTCATACCGTGCAACGGCAAAGTGGTAGCTGGAGGACCAGCGACGCAGATCTGCGTCGCCAGGTGCCTCCCTAATTAATCAGGAAAGGCCGCTCGCGCAAGCGGCCGTTTCCTGTTAGATCATGGAGCGGGTCTCCGTGAATAGCCTGCGAGCCGCTGATTGCGGCTCGCAGACTAAATGTAAACGTAGGAGACATATGTCTCCTTTGTTTACATTGTACGGCACTGCTGCACAGCAGCGCCGTAAGGCAGATCGGCGATCCCCGGCCAATCAGCGGCCGGGGATCGTCGCCATGTGACGGGACAGCCTGTCACTGGCTGCACAGGACGGATAGCGTCCTGTGCAGCCCGGATCACCAGGGGGGAAAGGTAGAAGAGGGAGGGGATGATTTTCGCTGCGGAGGGGGGCTTTGAGGTGCCCCCCGCCGCAAACCTCAGGCAGGCAGGAGCGATCAGACCCCCCCTGCACATCATCCCTATAGGGGGGGGGGGGAGGGGGGGCGATCTGGTCGCTCTGCCTGCACCCTGATCTGTGCTGGGGGCTGCAGAGCTCACCCAGCACAGATCTCTAAAAACAGCGCTGGTCCAGGGTGGGTCATCAAGTGGTTAAAGAAGGCAAAGTCATATTTAAAAATTATAAATGCGAAAATTAGTTTTTTGAGTATTAATACTTCAGACACATGGGGGGACTGCCACATACAGTTTGGTAATGAAATTCAAACCACTTTTGATAGCTGTAATTCACAATGCATTTAACCCCCGGACATTCTTGTTTTCGTTCAGCTGCCTTCAATTATTCTACCACCACAAAAAAGAAGTCATTAGCAGCAGATTACGTTGGTAAAGTTCACAAAACACTTAATTCAATGTGATAAATTTTTCATGTTTTGCTGGTGGTTTATACTTAGTCATTTAGAGATAGTTATACATAGAAGAGGCTGGAGATTATTTCACAAAGCAATTTCATTACTTGCACAGGAAATAGAAAAGGAAAAGAAAGACCGAGCATTATGTAAAAATCAATAGTTACATTAACCATAAATATGAGTGCAGTCGTAGCAACCTCCACAGCTGTGCTCCAGAACTCATGGGACTAAGGGGATCAGAAATCCCTTTCAAGATCCTTATTATCTTCTGCAAATAGCCAGTATAGCTGCTGAAATAAAGAGGAGGTAAACTCATTATTATGATGGTGGTATGAGATGATCAGCTCTTTTTAAAGACTCTCTTCTTTTCCTCTCACTTCCATAATCTAGTCTTACCCCTCCCCCACTGTGCCCTTCTACTTAATTATACAAAAAGGAGTGTTAATGTTTATAAAAACCTTATTTCTGTGCACCTTTTGAATGGAGCAGCCATTGAAATCTGTTCATGGTAGTTTGAATGTACTTAGTTTTAAAGTCAATCTAAATGGAAAAAAAAAAGTTTACTAATTTAAATATACATTCAAAATAAATAGACCTGTTGGAAATCTTGTGTGTGTGGTTAGTGTTAGTTGTGTGTCAGCCTGGACTGATCACATGCAGACAACTCCTTTTTACCACTTCCTTTTAAGGCGCATACCCACAGTGCAATTTTTCTAACTATCTTTTTACGATGAAGAGAGTAACCAAGCAGCTCAAGGTGACCCCTTTGTAAAATTTAAAGCTATAGGCTTGCTATACACCAGCGGTTCTGGATGCTTGCCTGGCTTACCAAGGGTGAAAAGGGATAATTTGCATATTCAGTAGTAGTGCATTGTGGGTAACCACAAATGTTCACTTATGGCTGAATTATTGCAGATTTCCTTCTGTTTTAAGAAGGCAAATTACACCAAGTTTTGTTTTTTGTTTTTTTTAGTAGGACGGCTTTTGGTCCCTTTTATCCCCCTATACATTCCTAGTAGTTTGGGTCACCCTGAGCTTATTGGTTACTCTGTTGTACTGGTCCAAGCTCTATCTCTCATACAGCCTTATCAATCCCTGGCATGTACTGATGAGGACCAAAAGTCCGAAACAGGCTGTCTACATGTGGGGTTGATATGGCTGTGTAAAATTTAAAGCTATAGGCTTGCTATACACTTGCTATCTGGATGCTTGCCTGGCTTACCAAGGGCAAAATGGGATAATTTGCATTTTCAGCAGTAGTGCATTGCGGGTAACCACAAATGGTCATTTATAGCTGAATTTTTACGATGAATGATCATTTTCACTATATCCGTTAACATAGTTAATAGAAAATTCATTAAATGTTTGCCGGGATTAGACCCCCGTGGCAATTGCTGATATTGAAGGAACATCATGATTGATCACTGGCCAACGGTTTCATTCAGATCACCTATTGACGCTCACGTTAAAGTGTACCAGAGACCAATTGAAAAAAAGTTTTACACATACCTGGGGCTTCCTCCAGCTCCATGCGCACGGATCGCTCCCACGCCTGCAGCTCCGGTATCGGGTACCGTTAGTTCTTCCAGTCTGCGCAAGAGGAAGTGCGCTCTCTAGGTATCTCTCCAGCGGCCCCCGGAGTGTTACGTAGAGGACGCACTTCTCTTGTGCAGACTGGCAGAACTAATGGGACCCAATACCGGAGCTGCAGGCAGCGGAGGATGGCTGCGTGGGAGTGATCCGTGCCCTAGGGGCTGGAGGAAGCCCCAGGTATGTATAAAACTTTTTTTTTTTTGATTGGTATCTGGTTTTCTTTA